>NC_090057.1:5182601-5482601 GCF_038355195.1 Osmerus mordax | reverse complement strand
TGCGACAGAATACATTTATTAGAAATGACAGGTTAGACATGGTAACCGAACCCTATCCCTTTATCGTTATCCCCCCCAAAATAACAACATTCATTAATCAATGCTTTGATTAGTTATTCCTTACCAAATTTCAAACGATGACGCAAACTAAACAGAGCAGATTTATCGCAACCATGAATCGTTAGAAATGTCAACAGATTATCTTGCTATCAATGTCCCAAAAACTACTGTACAAATGGCCTTACTCCACACATCAAAGAAACATTACCATCCCTAAATTCTCCAACTCCAACATGTTGCACACACAGTCAAACCACAGTAGAAGGAAAGAGGCAAGGGGGGGGGGGGTTGAAATGAAATTAAAGTGAACGTTTATTGTGTAAAACTACTACCTCTCTTATGGTGTTTGGATTTCTAAATGAAAACATACTCCAGGAAACCCCCAACAGGCCTCTTACTGTGAGCCCACAGTCTCAGAGAGAGAGGGAGAGTGAGGGAGGAGAGAAAGCGAGAGAGAGGAGCAAAGATTAAGAGAGAGAGAGAGAGAGAGAGAGAGAGAGAGAGAGAGAGAGAGAGAGAGAGAGAGAGCAGGAGAGAGAGCAGGAGAGAGAGAGAGGGATTCTCAGATACAGATAAAGGGGGAGAGAGAAAGAGAGGGGGACGAGGAGAGAGGTAGGGAGTTAGATGGGGAGAGAGAGAGAGACAGAGTTAGTGAGAGAGGGAGGGAAGGAGAGTAAGAGTGGGAGAGTTAGAAAGAAATACAGATTTGGAGACAGAGAAAAGGAGAGAAAGAAAGAAAGAAAGAAAGAAAGAAAAAACTAGCACCAGTCCGTCATGGAAGGGTCCAGCCTGCCTGTACCCCTTCACCCCTCTGGAGTAGGATGACTAGGTAATTGCATCATTTAGAGACGGCATGAAAGCACTTTACGGGAGAAAGTTACTGAAATGCTTTATTGCTCACGGAATAGCTAATTAAAAAACAACACCTGGAACACACAGCAGTAGGTTGGGCTTAGTGCACCCTCCTCCCCTCCTCTCCTCCTCTCCTCCTCCTCCCCTCCTCCTCCTCCCTTCCCTCCGTCCTGAGGCTAGTTAAGCTCTTGCTCCACAGGGGAAGTCTGTTTTTCTTGATTTTTTTTCTCCTTTTTATTTGTTAAAAGTCTTCGACAATGCACCTTCACATTGGCTCTCATGGGCAATAAGTCACTCTGGCTGGCATGCTTCTAATGGTATTAATAAAACAGCTTTCCTGGCCGAAGTGGATGGCATAGCTACAATATAAACTTGTTCAGGGCACAGTACTGACAGAGAAAGCAATCCTGGTACTCCCTATACAACCCCACCACACATGCACATGCATGCATGCTCACACACCCACACACACACACACACACACACACACACACACACAAACACACACAGGTCAATGGTTGCTCTTCTAAGTTACTCACACAGTGTACCACTACCGAATAGCAAAGAATTATCAGATCAAGAACTATATCAGAATTAAACATCATTTTGAAAAGGATCCATTTGATCTGAACCATACATTCTGCCATGTTTTACATAAAGCTCTGTTTACAATGTGCTTGCAGTGCATTTAATGTGGAATTCTGTAAGGCCCTTCTGAAGTCTGAACTTCCAGATGGTTTTGTGTGGTGCGCTGCAGATGCCCGTCAGACAATCAGTCGCCTGGCACCCCCACCACACCCTGCAGAATGTAGGTGTTCCCAAATATGCATGGATACAGATTGTCGTCGCCACAGAAGTGAAAGCTTCAAAACCATGGTGCCATGGCGACACTGTGCTCGGCCGCTGACAAGCAGGGTACCATGGCGACAACTACCGCAGGCACACACGCGCTGCGGTGTCACCGGCGGGGACGTGTTTACTTAAGAGAGCAGATTTACAAGAGGTGGATAAGAGGGTTAGGTAACACTTTATAATAAGTCAACGCTTTTTGGCATTTACAAAGTGTTAACTAATAGTCAGTCAATTCTTTATAAAACATTTTGAAACATTAACAATACATTATTAAATAGTCAATAATCTTATTATTAAACACTATGTTGATCATTAATAAACACTGTTAAATATTATGGATTTTATTCATAAAACAATTCATAAGGTGTTTGATAACTGCATTATCATACTTTATAGACAGCTTGTTAATATAGTTGCAAACCAGTAGTTTAAAAGGTGTTAGTGGTACATGAGCTGCTATAGAAAGCATTAGCAAATGGTGAACAAACTATTTGCATTACCTTTATAAAGCATGAGTAAATAACTAACAACATATGTACTTATGTCTTTAATTAATGTACGCCAAGTCGAATACATTATGTACACTAATAGCCTACTTAGCAGATATCTTAACAACTATTTTATAAAGACTTACTAATGATGCAACTTCTGATTAGTAATGCAAGTTATAAAGCATTTACTAACTGTTAGTTAAGGCTTTTGCGTGATCTAATCCAGTGTGAACTATCTATGCCTTATTAAACATTTTTAAGTTATTTATTAAGGTATTCTTGTCCATTCTCGAACCTCACATTCACAAGGCTGAACATAAGTTTCTCAAAAGGAAACAGACACAACACAATGTGATACACAAGATTACAATTTTATTGAAGTAATGACAGGCATGTGTCTAACTAATTAGCTCTACTAACCGAGAGTGACAGCGGTCGACACGTTAAAACCTCAGTTTGATATTTCCCGGCATGACCGAACGGTCGAGGTTAGTAAGTTGTTTATGCATTTTAACTCTTTTCATTTAAAACATGTCTTTTTGTTCAGCTCTACTCAAGTCTTCTCACGGTGTGTTTCAGGTGTTAGCACCTACTATACTGTAGCAACCAATCTGAAATCTGAGCAACCAAACCTAGCAATCTGTCTAGCGCTTGTCGTTTATCTCTGTGTTCACACTTTTCTGCTCTTTTAGAAAGTTAAGAATTTCCTCGTCGCTGTTGATGTCTTCATTGTCATCTGGATCTCGCTCATTTTGAAGATGACATCAGCGGAGGGCAATAAGAATACGTATCAGCCGGCATGACTACCCATTAGCCAATCAGAACGCTCGTACTGTTGTTGCAATTGAACCAATATGCTGTTCTTATTGGTCCAGAAGACGTTCTCAAAAGAGTTGTTGATATGTTGCCTTGGAGATGTAGTGACGTCACCAGTACAAGTCCAGCTGATTGCTCTGACAAGATGGCGTCTGCTCCAGATTCGCCGTGTTTGATTTGGGATCTTCCCACGTATTGTTGTAGTATATAAGAAACCAAATGTTTACTCTTCGACAGGTCTGCAAACGCCTTTGAAAGCAGAGATTTGTTAAAACGACGGTCTCGGTTAACAAACGTTTTAACAAATCTCTGCTTTCAAAGGCGTTAGCAGACCTGTCGAGGAGTAGCTAAACATTTGCAGTTTATTACAGCCATTTTTGGAAAATAAATACAGCTTTGGGTAACCAACTTTTATACCAATTCTACTGTATTGCTTCTTAATGGAAATAAAATACTATTTTATTACCCAGGTAAATAAATTAACAGCTATTTCTTCTAAAAAACAAAAACACAACATCTATAGGCCTATAGTCTTTCTATAAATGCTTAATAAGGCATAGATAGTTCACACTTTAGATTAGGTCACGCAAAAGCCTTAACTAACAGTTAGTAAATGCTTTATAACTTGCATTACTAATCAAAAGTTGCATCATTAGTAAGTCTTTATAAAATAGTTGTTAAGATATTTGCAAAGCATAGTGTACATCCTGTATTCGACTTGGCATACATTAATTAAAGACATAAGTAAATATGTTGTTAATTATTTACTCATGCTTTATAAAGGTAATGTAAATAGTTTGTTCACCATTTGCTAATGCTTTCTATAGCAGCTCATGTACCACTAACACCTTTTAAACTACTGGTTTGCAACTATATTAACAAGCTGTCTATAAAGTATGATAATGCAGTTATCAAACACCTTATGAATTCTATTATGAATAAAATACATATTTTTTAACAGTGTTTATTAATGATCAACATAGTGTTTAATAATAATCTTATTAACTATTTAATAATGTATTGTTAATGTTTCAAAATGTTTTATGAACGATTAACTAACTATTAGTTAACACTTTGTAAATGCCAAAAAGCGTTGACTTATTATAAAGTGTTACCGAGGGTTATTAGTGCGTAGGCTGACAAGCTCTCTCTGGAAAAACTAGGGAATGACCACACCACTCACACAGCGCAAAGATCAGCGAAAGCTGCTTGGTTTTTCATCCCAGAGGAAAGAGATGAAACGTGATGAACGCTAAGAGATAACACGGATCGTTGATGTAAAGAGGCGGCCCAGCTATTGTGAATAGCGCTCGTGGCTCTTTTGCTGCTCAGCTGAAAGTGTCTCTCTCCGATTTCAAGCTAGCAGCCTGCAATAATGTACTGCCACTCATATTCAAATAATGGATGCTTCATATGATTCCAGAGTCTTGGATTTTGGCTCCGATGTACCCAAACCCCAATGTTCCCCCTTGTTAATCCTGCCCAGCACTGCAACGCTTTGTATTAAACACTGGATCACGTTTCTTCTTTGTGCACCCTCTTGAATAAAACCCTGTCAGAAGTTGGAACCTCTCAAGCATGTTTTAGTGTGACTAGATGCAGTCCTTGTGTTGGCTACTGTTACAGAGGAGGGTTGGTGAACATGACCAGACTTGAGTGTTGGTTGGTTATATTTTCCCTGTGAGTCACCTGCGCTAAAATGTCTTTTATTAATGTGTATCATCCCGTGATTCAGCCCTGTTTTACTGCCACGTTCAATATTTATCACTCTGGATTAAAGCATCTAAAAGTTGCCAAATTAATCAAATGTAATGAAACCACGAGTGGCATCTGAAAAGCTGCTGTATTCTGGATCTGCTGGTAGGAAGCTCAGGTTATGTTGGATGAGCGACATATTGAATACCAACCATGTCTGTATGAAGTCAGTGTGTCATCGGTAACCCTGAAGTCTCCCTCAGAGAAAGGATCCACTAGACCTTCGGAAATATTCATCTGCTCAGGTCACAGATGAAGTGTGTATTGAATAAACATTGTTACCTTAAGTTCAATATATTTTATCTCATTATTTAATTTAAATGGAGAGGAGCTTTGTTACCATTATGATGAAAAAATGCGAAAGAAATAAGAAACAGAAAAACCTCAAGGAATACAAATGGCCTCACTCTGTCAATCATCTGATCTGACTGATTAAAAGTGCTCCGTGATTTCTCGAGTGAGAAGTCACTTTACTCTCAGAACTCTTGCAATCTATCTCGTTTCCTTAAACAGTGTGAGTCCTTATATGGCTGCTACGATGTGAGTGAATAGCAGCCTACAGGGTAATACACTCAAGTGATTAAGTCTGGGTCCTGGAGGGTCCTGGAGATCCAGGTCTGCTCCCACAACTGATATGGTCTGGAGGCTCGGGATTGTCCACCCTGGGTCTTGATTAAAGCTATTGTTGAGCTTATCTGTGGCCTGGTCTGGTTGGGGAGGTAGAGGCTGGCAGGGGGTTGAAAACCGCGCACGCACAGACACACGTCATTTCCTTGGCAATCATGCAGCAGCCGTGCCCATTGTCTGCCCAAGAATGGTCTGCATTTGAATCATGTTCCCATGAAGCCACACCTATGATACTCTGTCATCCAGACCTATATATAGTATATAACACTGGCTAGACACAGGGTCCACAAACAACCTTAAACATTTACAGATGAACACTGGAGCAAAGGTAATGAGATGTGAAGTTTGCTTTAAAGGCTGGAGGATCTCGTTTGGCTCAACAATGCCCGTTTGAAGAAAAACGTTCCACAACCTGCCAGTGCCCATAAGCACCTGAGTGGACAGATTCCTTCCACCATCTGAAACCCGTTTGGCTGTTTCTGTGTAAACACACCAGAACAAGACACAGAGAAGGGTGCGCGTCAACTGTTTTCACACCCCATTTTACATTTAGACATTTACATTTAGTCATTTAGCAGACGCTCTTATCCAGAGCGACTTACAGTAAGTACAGGGACATTCCCCCGAGGCAAGTAGGGTGAAGTGCCTTGCCCAAGGACACAACGTCAGTTGGCATGACCGGGAATCGAACTGGCAACCTTCGGATTACTAGTCCGACTCCCTCACCGCTCAGCCACCTGACTCCCCCATTTTAAAGAACAGTTTGTGGATCTAAAAAGCCACAAGTGGTGCATTGTCTCAGTGTGTCCACACCTGGTTGGGAGCGACACTGCCCTGTGAACGATGGCCAAGTCTGGTCTCAGGCTTCCAAAACAGGCAGCGCACAGCCAATTACTCCTAGGCTCCTCAGAGGCCTTGTCAGGGTGAGTGTGGAAGGTGGTCAAGCGCAAAGAGTCAGGTGACTTACTAGGGAGTCAGGTGGCTGAGCGATTAAGAAATCAGGCTAGTAATCTGAAGGTTGACAGTTCGATTCCCGGCTGTGCCAAATGACGTTGTGTCCTTGGGAAAGGCACTACACCCTACTTGCCTCGGGGGAATGTCCCTGTACTTATTGTAAGTCGCTCTGGATAAGAGCGTCTGCTAAATGACTAAATGTAAATTTAATGTAAATGTAGGAGAAAGGGAGGATGGCAAGGCAGGATCAAAACTAAAAGGTATTTAATGACAGAACTGAACACAAAGGGACTACTCACATGTACGATGACACCGCAAGGAACTGCAAAAGACTAACCTAGAAAGGAACCATATACACACAAGGACCAAACAACACAGAGGGGAAACAGACAAACGAACAAACTGAAAACCTGACACAGACACATAACAGGACGCAGGTGCAGGGAATCATGCAGAGAGAATGCAGGGAAACACTAGGGCAGGTAAGAAACATGCCGTAGGCAGGACAGGCCTCAGAAAAGCTGGCGGAATGATGAGACACATGTACTGTACTGTGTTCATGTACTGTTTCATGTATTGTAATAATGTACTCTACGGCTCTGTTTTCGGGAACTGTATTCATGTCCTGTATTCACGTCCTGTATTCATGTATGTACAGTACAGAGATCAGGGAGGCAGGAGAGTTTCCTCCCTAGACATTGTTTTCCCATTTGGCCGTCTGCCTGTTGTCCGACATGCTCTGTGTCCTGTCTTTCCTCTGTCAGTTCCCCCCTCCTCTCCTCCTCCTCTCCCCCTCCTCTCCTCCTCCCCGTGGGCCTGGCTGTAGCACCAGCTGTTGAATGCATCAGTCCCAAAATGGCTGCTGCGCTGCTGCTGGCGGTAACAGAGAGAAAGACAGGCAGAAAGAGACAGAGAAAAATAGAGACAGAGAGGCAAAGAGAGAGCGATACAGACAAAAAGATAGAGAAATAGAAAGAGAGGTAGAGAGACAGACAAAGAGAGAGAGAGATAGAGATAGAGAAATATTGAGAGACAAAAAGAGAGAGACAGAAACAGACAGACAAACATAGAGTGAGACAGAGAGAGAGAGAGAGAGAGAGAGAGAGAGAGAGAGAGAGAGAGAGAGAGAGAGAGACAGACAGACAGACAGACAGACACACAGACAGACAGACAGACAGACAGACAGACAGAAAGAGAGACAGAAAGAGAGACAGAAAGAGAGAGAGAGAAAGGCTGGCCAGAGCAGACAGCTGGTGCCCATGTCTGATAGTGTACCATTGCCCTGTGGCAACAAATGAGCTGTTCCTGGCTCATCACATGCCCCTCCTATAGAGGGCTTGATACTTTCTAACAACCCAACCAGTACTAGCAGGTGTCAGGGTTATGTTGTGGTGGTAGTTGATGTTTGCTGCAACATGTTGGCTGTACTTGAGGTCTGCCAGTTACAAAAGTCTTGTGAGCGTGGATTATAATCATCTGTTAGGGAAGAATATTAGCAATTCCTTTTTTGAGATCTGCAGATTAAAACCATGCAGGTACAGTGTACAGTTCAGGATTCCTTCTGATTGACATCACAATTCCCAGTTGTCTTTGCACCGAAACTGTGTTTTCACAACTGTGAGTTTAGTTTACGTGTGTGTTTTAGTTTATAAGGCCATGGGTTAAATTAAAACTTTACAGGCTTTTGTATCATGTTTCACACCAGAGGCTAGTGAGTGCTGGGGTATTTCGCCAGCAGTGAATGCTCAGGAACATATGACAAACTGTAGTTTGATAGGGAGGGTTAAAGCTGTCAAACACAGCCCGAGGTGAACTCAACTCCTCAGCGCAGGCGGAAACGCTGTCTGATTGCGTAAACTCCAGAGGTACAACAAAGGCTGCTGTGTGCAGAAGAGTAATCAACGTTTCTCTTGGTCTGTTCTGACTGACAGGTTGGGTTTGCGTGAACCGGAGGCTTGAGATCCGTTTCATACAAACACCTGCGGCAGCTGAAGTCTTATCAATGACGTCCTTTGGATTCAGATTCATGACTTAAGCATTTGTGAAAAATGAAATAAGTGAAACACAAATATATATTTATTTTAACTGGAGGGCCTCCAATTGGGGAATTGGGTTGGATCCCCTCCAGCTAAATTGGATCTTGTGGGATTACAGATTATTTTACAGTAAGAACTATTTTCAGAAAAGGGAATTTTTCGGAAATAGGGTGTGTGTGCGAACTCCATGCTTTTAGAAGTTCACAAGGAGCTATTTTGAAAAGGTGATATTCAATGCCACAGTGCTGTAGATCTTGGTAATCATCAACTTGAACTAGGCTGTTATCATGTGAACACATCATTCAACTGTGAACGTGAACCCTCTCCAGGCGAAAGACACAGATATCAGTTCCATGCCAAGGACCTATTCTTACTTCCTGCTCTGTCACTGCAACTCAAGACCTGGACCATGGGAACTAGCCTCAAGGCATTACTGTTGGCTCTACCATACACGTGTGTTGGTGACACATTTAAATGAGTGTGTGTATTTGTGTGTGTGTGTGTGTGCCCGTCCGTGTGTGTGTCTGTGCTGTGCATGTTGGTGTGTGTGTGTGTGTGTGAGTGTGTGTTTGTGAGTATATGTGTGTGTGTGTGTTTGTGAGTATGTGCGTGTGTGTGTATGTGTGTGTGTGTGTGTGTATGTGTGTGTGTGTGTGTGTGTGTGTGTGTGTGTGTGTGTGTGTGTGTGTGTGTGTGTGTGTGTGTGTGTGTGTGAGGAGACGTACGTGTGACCACAGAGTAATTACAGTAGATGTTTCGTTTTCAACCAAATGATAAAAAATGTATTGACATCCTCCCCTTAACTGTTTGGATCTCAACCATCAAGATAAACAGGAAATGAGTTTGGGAATTCCAGCTTTGTAAAACGAGCAAAGTCTAATTTAGCCTTTTGAAGGACAACATTATTGTTCTCAAACTGCTTATTTAGGTTTTCTTTGAGAAGTGCTTTGAGTTCTCAGAGCTTTTTATCGCTGGACCCAGTTCTTGCAGGCTGTATTGTGAGTCACACTTCATTGGCTTATCATGTCCCCGCTCAAATTATATCAAGCATTTGTGCTATTGCACTTGAATAAACAATTTAGTAACCTTGATAAGCCACTGAGAACATATCACATGCTGAGGGTGTGGGTGCAGTCTAATAGGGCACATTACACTGCTCCGTAGTAAACACATTTTCTCATTTTCAAGAAATGTATTGATTTGAGATCTGGTTTGAAACATTGTTTCAACTGTTAAGCCATCGGCGACACATAAAGTGATACTGGAAAACTGTTAGCCTTGCAATTTTTGTAAAAAGTGTGGAAAGGTTTTTTTTTATTTTTTATTTGTGGAGTGGGAATCAGGTGGCTGAGCGGTTAGGGAATCGGGCTAGTAATAAGAAGGTTGCCGGTTAGATTTTCCGCCGTGCGAAATGACGTTGTGTCCTTGGGCAAGGCACATCACCCTACTTGCCTCGGGGGAATGTCCCTGTGCTTACTGTAAGTCGCTCTGGATAAGAGCGTCTGCTAAATGACTAAAAGTAAATGTAAATTTGTGGTTCTCACTGGCTGTAGCCTACAACACTGGGACCACATCAGTTATATTTGACTGGTTTACTTAATAGTTAGCTAGTCAATACCAAAGTGTATTATAAAATAATACAAATCTCAATAGCAAAGGAACTATGAGAAACTTATGCACTTTCATAGAAATCAGTGTCAGTTGGAAAGGACCAGACCCAGTTTGACAGCTGTCACTCCATGCGTAGGACAACACTGTTCTGTGCCATTGTTCTGTGTCTCTGCAGTGATGCATAATGGAACACAAGAAACCTTTGTACTCTGACAGAACACAGGGATTCAGAAAGAAGGTTTTCAGAGTGAAGCACAGTGTGTCTTATTTTGTCCTGGACGAGGAGAGGTACAGTACAAGGTGTAGCAGATCGGATGAAAAAGTGACTGTCACCAGGGACTGTGCTAGGTTCATGTGCTCTTTTTGAGTGTGCAAAAGATTGTATTTGTGTGTTCGATGAGCCGTTGTGATTCTGACACTGTGTTGTGGCCCATCAACGTCTCACAGGTCCCACTGAGGTGATTTCATTCACCTCACTGTGATTAGTTAGGTCTGGGGCTTGCAGAGAAACCCTTCTTAAACTGGCTTTGACTTTGGAAGGATCTGCACTCTCTCTCTGCTCTCTCTCTGCCGGCTCTTTATTTCTCCTCACTCTCCTTCATCTCCCCTGACTATCTCTCCCTCCTCCATCCTCTCTCCCTCCTCTCTCCCCCCCTCCTCTCTCTGCTCTGTCTCTCTCCCTCCTCTCTCCCTGCTCTCTCCCCCCCTCCTCTCTCTGCTCTGTCTCTCTCCCTCCTCTCTCCAGGCTCTCCCCCCCCCCTCCTCTCTCTGCTCTGTCTCTCTCCCTCCTGTCTCGGCCCAGACCACAAGATCCTGGCAGGTGATGTTGACCACCTCCTGCTGTTAGCAGAGAGAAAAGCTGAGTTAGGGGGGTTCAGAGAGTGGACAGAATTGCTCCAGGGTGAGCATCATTAAAAACCCCACCCAGGGGCTTCTCAAGGGCTGGCTGGAGGGAACTTGGTGGCCATTACATGGATCTGAGAGGGATTTAATTCACTGGAAACACACACGAGGAGGGTTTGTTTTTTGTGCTAGAGGGGAAATGGAACAACACTGAGAAAACAACACAAAACAACAACAGAAAAACTGGCCTTTTCATCAATGTTAACCTGTAATATGTCACCGGGTGTTGACGATTGCTGCAGTTCCTTTCTCTCGGTGGCTACCAGGCATGGGTTTTCAGCTCGCTTGCAACAGTTGTGAGATGGTGTTTCAGAGAAAATCGTACACAGATCTGAAGCCTAAGGGAAGGGCCAGATGGTGTTTTTGACTCTGAACTCCTTCTGGTGGAGGAAGAGGAACTGGGATGAGAGAAAAAACCTTCTGACGATCTCCTGACACCAGAGTTCTCTGGGATCTCCATGTTGCACTTCTAAAGATGCAGCACTTCTAAAGATGCAGCACGTCTAAAGATGCAGCACGTCTAAAGATGCAGCACGTCTAAAGATGCAGCATGTCTAAAGATGCAGCACTTCTAAAGATGCAGCACGTCTAAAGATGCAGCACGTCTAAAGATGCAGCACGTCTAAAGATGCAGCACTTCTAAAGATGCAGCACGTCTAAAGATGCAGCATGTCTAAAGATGCAGCACTTCTAAAGATGCAGCACGTCTAAAGATGCAGCACGTCTAAAGATGCAGCACGTCTAAAGATGCAGCACTTCTAAAGATGCAGCACATCTATAAATGTAGCATGTCTATAGATGTAGCATGTCTAAGGATGTCATAGATGTCTACAGATGAAGCATATCTATGAATACAATATGTCTATAAATATATGTAGTTGATGCAGGTTCAAAGACGTATAATGTCTTTAGATAGCGTACCATAGATAATGAACAGTTTGAGTTATCATTTGTTCCCTGCAGGCCCACTTCTCTTGTTTTGCACATTCTGTTTGAAATCATCATTCTTTTATTGTTCTGCCCGATCCACTTCGGTCTTTAACAACAACTCATATTCAACTTTCTCACCAGCGAGGATTTCTATTGGGATTAATGACGGAAGAGTGAAAAGTAGAACAGTTTCTGGTCCTCAGGCTGATCATGAACAAGGGAACACTTCTGGTCCTCAGGCTGATCATGAACAAGGGAACACTTCTGGTCCTCAGGCTGATCATGAACAAGGGAACACTTCTGGTCCTCAGGCTGATCATGAACAAGGGAACACTTCTGGTCCTCAGGCTGATCATGAACAAGGGAACACTTCTGGTCCTCAGGCTGATCATGAACAAGGGAACACTTCTGGTCCTCAGGCTGATCATGAACAAGGGAACACTTCTGGTCCTCAGGCTGATCATGAACAAGGGAACACTTCTGGTCCTCAGGCTGATCATGAACAAGGGAACACTTCTGGTCCTCAGGCTGATCATGAACAAGGGAACACTTCTGGTCCTCAGGCTGATCATGAACAAGGGAACACTTCTGGTCCTCAGGCTGATCATGAACAAGGGAACACTTCTGGTCCTCAGGCTGATCATGAACAAGGGAACACTTCTGGTCCTCAGGCTGATCATGAACAAGGGAACACTTCTGGTCCTCAGGCTGATCATGAACAAGGGAACACTTCTGGTCCTCAGGCTGATCATGAACAAGGGAACACTTCTGGTCCTCAGGCTGATCATGAACAAGGGAACACTTCTGGTCCTCAGGCTGATCATGAACAAGGGAACACTTCTGGTCCTCAGGCTGATCATGAACAAGGGAACACTTCTGGTCCTCAGGCTGATCATGAACAAGGGAACACTTCTGGTCCTCAGGCTGATCATGAACAAGGGAACACTTCTGGTCCTCAGGCTGATCATGAACAAGGGAACACTTCTGGTCCTCAGGCTGATCATGAACAAGGGAACACTTCTGGTCCTCAGGCTGATCATGAACAAGGGAACACTTCTGGTCCTCAGGCTGATCATGAACAAGGGAACACTTCTGGTCCTCAGGCTGATCATGAACAAGGGAACACTTCTGGTCCTCAGGCTGATCATGAACAAGGGAACACTTCTGGTCCTCAGGCTGATCATGAACAAGGGAACACTTCTGGTCCTCAGGCTGATCATGAACAAGGGAACACTTCTGGTCCTCAGGCTGATCATGAACAAGGGAACACTTCTGGTCCTCAGGCTGATCATGAACAAGGGAACACTTCTGGTCCTCAGGCTGATCATGAACAAGGGAACACTTCTGGTCCTCAGGCTGATCATGAACAAGGGAACACTTCTGGTCCTCAGGCTGATCATGAACAAGGGAACACTTCTGGTCCTCAGGCTGATCATGAACAAGGGAACACTTCTGGTCCTCAGGCTGATCATGAACAAGGGAACACTTCTGGTCCTCAGGCTGATCATGAACAAGGGAACACTTCTGGTCCTCAGGCTGATCATGAACAAGGGAACACTTCTGGTCCTCAGGCTGATCATGAACAAGGGAACACTTCTGGTCCTCAGGCTGATCATGAACAAGGGAACACTTCTGGTCCTCAGGCTGATCATGAACAAGGGAACACTTCTGGTCCTCAGGCTGATCATGAACAAGGGAACACTTCTGGTCCTCAGGCTGATCATGAACAAGGGAACACTTCTGGTCCTCAGGCTGATCATGAACAAGGGAACACTTCTGGTCCTCAGGCTGATCATGAACAAGGGAACACTTCTGGTCCTCAGGCTGATCATGAACAAGGGAACACTTCTGGTCCTCAGGCTGATCATGAACAAGGGAACACTTCTGGTCCTCAGGCTGATCATGAACAAGGGAACACTTCTGGTCCTCAGGCTGATCATGAACAAGGGAACACTTCTGGTCCTCAGGCTGATCATGAACAAGGGAACACTTCTGGTCCTCAGGCTGATCATGAACAAGGGAACACTTCTGGTCCTCAGGCTGATCATGAACAAGGGAACACTTCTGGTCCTCAGGCTGATCATGAACAAGGGAACACTTCTGGTCCTCAGGCTGATCATGAACAAGGGAACACTTCTGGTCCTCAGGCTGATCATGAACAAGGGAACACTTCTGGTCCTCAGGCTGATCATGAACAAGGGAACACTTCTGGTCCTCAGGCTGATCATGAACAAGGGAACACTTCTGGTCCTCAGGCTGATCATGAACAAGGGAACACTTCTGGTCCTCAGGCTGATCATGAACAAGGGAACACTTCTGGTCCTCAGGCTGATCATGAACAAGGGAACACTTCTGGTCCTCAGGCTGATCATGAACAAGGGAACACTTCTGGTCCTCAGGCTGATCATGAACAAGGGAACACTTCTGGTCCTCAGGCTGATCATGAACAAGGGAACACTTCTGGTCCTCAGGCTGATCATGAACAAGGGAACACTTCTGGTCCTCAGGCTGATCATGAACAAGGGAACACTTCTGGTCCTCAGGCTGATCATGAACAAGGGAACACTTCTGGTCCTCAGGCTGATCATGAACAAGGGAACACTTCTGGTCCTCAGGCTGATCATGAACAAGGGAACACTTCTGGTCCTCAGGCTGATCATGAACAAGGGAACACTTCTGGTCCTCAGGCTGATCATGAACAAGGGAACACTTCTGGTCCTCAGGCTGATCATGAACAAGGGAACACTTCTGGTCCTCAGGCTGATCATGAACAAGGGAACACTTCTGGTCCTCAGGCTGATCATGAACAAGGGAACACTTCTGGTCCTCAGGCTGATCATGAACAAGGGAACACTTCTGGTCCTCAGGCTGATCATGAACAAGGGAACACTTCTGGTCCTCAGGCTGATCATGAACAAGGGAACACTTCTGGTCCTCAGGCTGATCATGAACAAGGGAACACTTCTGGTCCTCAGGCTGATCATGAACAAGGGAACACTTCTGGTCCTCAGGCTGATCATGAACAAGGGAACACTTCTGGTCCTCAGGCTGATCATGAACAAGGGAACACTTCTGGTCCTCAGGCTGATCATGAACAAGGGAACACTTCTGGTCCTCAGGCTGATCATGAACAAGGGAACACTTCTGGTCCTCAGGCTGATCATGAACAAGGGAACACTTCTGGTCCTCAGGCTGATCATGAACAAGGGAACACTTCTGGTCCTCAGGCTGATCATGAACAAGGGAACACTTCTGGTCCTCAGGCTGATCATGAACAAGGGAACACTTCTGGTCCTCAGGCTGATCATGAACAAGGGAACACTTCTGGTCCTCAGGCTGATCATGAACAAGGGAACACTTCTGGTCCTCAGGCTGATCATGAACAAGGGAACACTTCTGGTCCTCAGGCTGATCATGAACAAGGGAACACTTCTGGTCCTCAGGCTGATCATGAACAAGGGAACACTTCTGGTCCTCAGGCTGATCATGAACAAGGGAACACTTCTGGTCCTCAGGCTGATCATGAACAAGGGAACACTTCTGGTCCTCAGGCTGATCATGAACAAGGGAACACTTCTCTGAAGCTCAGATGTCCCGCTGTCAGACAGATAGATGAATAGCAGAGAGGAGAAACAGACAGGCTAAAGGACACCAGGCAGGCAGACAGGCTGGCAGACAGGCAGACAGACAGGCTGGCAGACAGGCAGACAGACAGGCTGGCAGACAGGCTGACAGACAGGCTGACAGACAGGCTGGCAGACAGGCAGACAGACAGGCTGACAGACAGGCTGACAGACAGGCTGACAGACAGGCTGGCAGACAGGCAGACAGACAGGCTGACAGACAGGCTGACAGACAGGCTGACAGACAGGCAGGCAGACAGGCTGACAGACAGGCAGACAGACAGGCTGACAGACAGGCAGGCAGACAGGCTGACAGACAGGCTGGCAGACAGGCTGGCAGACAGGCAGACAGACAGGCTGACAGACAGGCTGGCAGACAGGCTGGCAGACAGGCTGACAGACAGGCTGACAGACAGGCTGGCAGACAGGCAGACAGACAGGCTGACAGACAGGCTGACAGACAGGCAGACAGACAGGCAGACAGACAGGCTGACAGACAGGCTGGCAGACAGACAGACAGATGGGCAGGCAGACAAGCAGCTTTTACTGCAGCCACCACAAAGGATCAGAGCCCTGCTAAATACATGCACAAATAACACACAAATGCAACACACTTACACACACATACTATTATTATAGAGGTACATAATATATACAATTCACACAAATACAGACTCTCACACACAGACACACAAACGTCTTCAGAGGCACAGACACACAACTCACACACACAAACATTGATGCCAAAGATGAAATGGAATGTTTTGATGGCAATATTGTACAAGGTGAACCCCCAAGCAAGGAAAGAGCAGGGGGTTTGTTTTGGTGTCTGCGACACCCGTCCCTTTTATCTGGAGATGTGAGCCCGTGTCTGGGGTCGGCCCCGATGATTCTCACTCTTCACCTGCCCTTTGATGTGCTGTTTTCCCTTCCCTGTCCCAGCCGTGGCTGTGCCAACCATCACACTCACAAAACATCCAGTAACATAACAACATCACGAGCTGCCTGCGATACAGAGCGTACTGTGGAGGCATCACTCAGGGGGGATTTGAACCTGCAACCTTTTGATCTGGTGAGCTATACCCATCCCCGTGGGATTGTGCCCCGTTCTGCAATTCAGTTAGGCCCGCTGCTGTTCATCAGCTGCTGCATCAACAGCTTCAAAGTCAAAAGGACACATTTTTCATGTCATGACGAGTGCAGGCTTGTGTTGTCACGCTTTTGGAAACAGGGTAGTGGGAGATGAGTGGCAATGTGTTTGGCAACCTCTTCTCCATGTGCCCAATAAACCGGATTGCTATGAAGTGAAGCATGAACTGAGCAACACAATATTCATAGGCATTTTGACAGGTAATATGTAATCAAATCCAAATGAGGTTATAGGTTGTGGGGGTGACGGAGGGTGTTCAAGTAGTTTATAGTGAACAGTAGTGTCATGGATACAGAGACGATATTCTCTGAACCAAGACTCAGCTCAGCTTGACCTTGTGAGTCTGTGTGTCCAAATAAGACTCCACGCTCGGATCACACAGAACCATCACCTGGGACTCGTACAGCTGACAAGCACCAACTGGAGGAGCCTTCTCTCATAAACGCTGTGCTCAAGATTGACGAATAGTCTTATGTAGTTTGGATACGCTGTTACTCACTAGGTTTATGATCTGATCTCCAAAGTGACAAATAGATAGTACATTTCAAAAGCACAGGAGATCAAGTATAAAGAAGTGTATAGTTCCAACTCGTTCACTCCTATTTAGGTGGTTAGAGTCAAGGAAAGGTTGCTACATCTGTCTTTACCCAACAGAGTGCAAAGTTACCACATCTGAAATACCAGGCATGGTGAACAATATAAATAATATCTAAGTTACAAAGCAACACTTAACATCTCAAGCACAGCACAGTGCGGCAGAACGTTATATCTGATGTGCAACATTAAACTATTTTGTGGGTGTCGTCTCTGACAGCAGAGTGGTACAGCCGTATCTTAAATGCAACATACAGAGAAAAGAACGGACTTGTAGTGCATTGCTAAGTGCCACTTTCGGTTCCCTCAGGCCAAGCGAAGAGTAGATGGTGAGGAGGAGCCTCTTGAGATCTCGTCAGAGGAGGACAGGGAGGGAGAGGTGCTTAGTTCAACGGGGAAATGATTCCACCACTTTGGAGCGTAAAAGGAGAAGCATTGCATGGTACAGATGACATCCAATATCTTGTACACGGTATTACAGCCAGCTTATAAACTATGGTAGGATGAAGAATATTGTGAACAAATTATGCACCTCCATAGCTATGGAAGCGTAAAACAAATCAGGTATCATTTAGGACCATCTTTTCTACTTGTTGTTCATATATTTGTTGAACACCCGGCTCTCCAAAATTAAACAAGCTCTCAGAAATGAGATGATGATTAGAAATGTGCAGAGCTTCCAAAGGTCACCTCCCACTGTGCTCGCTTTTCCTTCTCATCATCTTCTTCTGTCGTTGGGGTAAATTATCTGCGCGGCGATATCTTGGTTGAGCTGAGGGCTACAGTATCCTGTCTCCACAACAACACCTGTAATTAAGGAGAGGGATTGCCTGTGTCATAAGAGTGTAATCCCCAACGGCTTTCCTGTCTGTCGGACCAAACAGATGAGCTTTCAGACAGGGAGGCTCATCAATCAAGACCTCCTCCTTCAGGACATTCTCTTTCTTTAAACCTCGGTCGATTGGTCGGTCGGCAGCTAGGTATTGTAGGTCCTTTATTAATCCCAAGGGGAAATAGTGGCGTTAGCGAAAGTTCCAATAAAATGCCAATGTAATAAGTGGGGATTGAAAACCACCCTCCCATTCATGAATTGTTTTACATTAGGCCAAAAAGAAACCTCAAGTAAAAATTTTGCATTGATTCAACTGTAACATCTTGGCCCTGCTCGTCTCTCCTTTCCCAACATTGTATAACCTGAAACCACTTTTTTATTTAGTTTGTGTTTCTGCTCGCAAACCTTCCGGCATGTCTTCTCCATCATCCTAGCCCTTCAACAGCTCAACATACTCACTTGGACACATGCTGAGTCTACCGTTTCCAAGAATGTCAACTATTCAATGCAAGGCCTGATAACGCTCATATTAGTCACCGCTGGGACTAATACTCCATTAGCGAACACAAGTTGACAGACGTTGGCAATTGCGTGAAAAGGGCAACTTCAGTTGGGTCGGATTGCCACACGGATAATGTTTCATCTCTTTTGTTAGAGAGGGGGTTATGTCAGGGGCATGGGGGGGCAGGCGGTTGGGGGGGGTCAGGGAGGGCATGGTGGGAATGGGGGGTGGGGGGCGGGGGTTGACTCCCTCCCCGGGCGGAGCCTGTGATGTGGATCACATTCTTCCATGTTTACATTTCCTTCTGTCACAGCCTGAGCTCGCCCGACGCCCCCACCCTCCTCCCGTCACCCCCCTCCCGTCACCCCCCTCCCGTCACCCCCCTCACACCTGTCCTGTCATGTCCACAGGAGGAAACTGTGATACATTTCTGTTAAGAACAGAGAGCACATTGTGTGTGTGTGGAGGGGGGGCATACCCACACACACAGGCATGAACACACCTGCCACAGGCTACCTACACACAGACCACACACGCACCCACACACACACGCACGCGCCACACACACACAGACATGAACATACACACATACCACATACACTAGGGCTGTCAGGGGGTGAGTTATGGAGCAGGTGGATGTGTCTGAACATGGAGAGGATGATTCCACCCCTTCAAAGAGTGATGAACAAGGTGGAGGTGAGGACAGGAGGCTCTGAGAGCCTCCACTCTCAGCCTCCTGACCCCAGCTACAACCTGCACCTCTGAGAGGCTGGAATCATCACCTCAGGGTTGCCCACCTCTGTCTCTCTCTCACACATACAAATATAAACACATTTACACACACATACATATACACACAAACGTGTACACACACACATACAGACATTAAGCAGTACACACACACACAAACATGCACATAGTGTACACACATAGTATATATGCACGTCCATGCACCCGCACACATACAAACAGACATACTCATACTCACATATTTACACACTCTCACACACACACACATGCACACGTACACACACTCCTGGCGGGACATTCCTATTTGTCACCACTCCATACCGAGGTGTTGGACCAGCGGCATGCCCTCCTATCTTCCAACAGGAAGAACAATAGGTGCTAAAATACATGACGTGTGTGAGAGAGAGAGAGAGAGAGAGAGAGAGAGAGAGAGAGAGAGAGAGAGAGAGAGAGAGAGAGAGAGAGAGAGAGAGAGAGAGAGAGAGAGCACAATAAAGAGAGAAAGAGAATCATTAGCTAAGTCAGTTTGACGGAAGGATTGTTTCTCCTGGAAAGCTGCTGAATTGTTAAGTCCTGTGGCCTGCTACCCAGACTCCAGGATCCTCTCACAGTCTTTGTTTCTCGCCTCTGTCCTGCCACTATTCCTACGAGCTGTCTGTCGGCCAGAATCAAAGTGGCTGGGAGAGAGGCGAACAAACGCCTGTCTGACATACATTCTCCAAAAGAAGAATTTGCTTGTTGCACTTATACGCTCGAAACCCTTAATCCCTGGGGTGTAGAATGATTTAAGCATGCATTCTTCCCACTCTGTAATTATACGCTCCAACGCTGAAATATCACCTCCGTCTTGAGAACGGTTTCCCACCTGTTGCTACATCACCAAGCCTAGACGTTCAGACAGTCGGATGGATTCTTGTCTGAAGGCATGAGAGAGGACGAGGATTGGGATGGGTCAGAGTTAGGACATTTCACGTCAAATCAAAAGGACGCAGGATAACTTCCTCTTTTGTACGTAACTTTGTTGGAAAAAACAGCCGTTTTTACAGTTCAAGGGAGAATTTGACGATGTATCGCATGAGGGGGTACCTTGGAGTGTATTGCATTTTAGATTATGCAAGAAAAAGATTTTTAGTAAACTTCAATTGGGAAATGTCCTCAATCTCCAACTGAGTCAGAAAGGTCCTTGTACCTTCCTGTCATACAGCCAGGCTGCCGAGCACTTTGAATGAATCACTAATTATAGAGGGTACAACTTCTGTGGAAATCCAGTGCATTCTAGATTATGAAAAACAAAGTGTTTTAGGAAACTTCAGTTGGGAAATATATATGTGAGATAAAGATAGTGTGTCTTGCTCAAGCACTCCTAACTAAACACCAACTGATTCCACTGTTACTTCTACAGTAAGTAACATCTGTGGACGTTCTATTAGTTCCCCAACTTAATGTTGTGATGATTAATTAAGGGGAAATACTTATTTTGAAATACTTTAAATCCCCAAAAGAAGTAGTAAACAAAGTCGTAATGGGCAGATTATTCATCAGCTATTGGCTTGATTGCTGTGGGCACATTTTGCATCTATTTCCGAAAGCCAAGCTTCGGAATCTTCTCGACTAATTAATAGTTTTTTTTTTTTTTTTTTTTTTTAAGGGATGTTTGCTTCTTCTAAGGCCTCAACTGACTAATCAGCTAATGTTACATCCCTTTAATTAGCTTAGCCTTCTCTCATTTGATTTCTATCACTTCCTCCCTAGTTTATGCATGCATCTATTTATCGTTCCCCCGTAGTAATGAACATATCTGCTCTGATCATTAGGAAGAAAGGACCACTGCGGGACCAATTCATTAACTGTTTTAATTAAAACGTGTTTCCTCAACTTAAAAGCGGGATCAAGATGACTCCGACATCTTGATCATATCTGTAAAGGATTCACCAGAGACTCTGTGCTTTTACTTTTACAATAAAAGGTTTTTCTATTGCATGTTTTCTTTGTTGACTTCAGTTGATGCTGGACATGCTCTAGAAAAACTGTTGGTGGGTTGAAATGTCAGTTCTGCAGGGAGCCTCAATTCAAATCAGTCTTACTTTTAAAGTGCTTGTATCAATCAAAGTAAGGGATTCTACGTTGTGATTAATGGGCTCTCATTAATATTATCAGTCCATTAGATAGATATTCAGTGATGTTCAGCCACACACACACACCCAAAGTGTACCCCACTCACACACACACACAACCACTATCACTCCCTACCTACTTTATCTGTCTCTCCCTGTGCTCACATTCTCTACCAATATACACACACACACACAAATAGATCAACACAATTGTACATCAACAGAACTTGCTGATCAAAACAGATCCGTAAAACAGCCCCACACACACACATTTGAAAGAAACACACACACAGACATACATAGAGATGTACTGATCAACATGCACAGACACACGGACGCACTCACATTAGCCCAGCAATAAACACACACGCACACTCACACACAATATCTACACAAATAAACAGACCACTCGATCAATAAACATACACAGACAAACACACATATTCTTCTGTCAGTACAAGCACGTTTCATGGTAGACAGAGGGGATGTTCTCCTAGGTGCGTGGCACAGTGTGGCCGTCTGGTACGGCTAGCACCAGCTGGTGTGTACTTCCCAGCACCAGTCCTTCATCATTATGGATATAAACAGATTGCTCACATAGTTGAAACTGCCTTCTTGATTAACGGCTGCCGAAGGTGAGGCCTCTTGCATCAGCTCAGAGAGGACAGTCCCTTTACTACCAGGTCACACACACACACGTACAAACACACTCACACACACACTCATATACTGCACACAGTGAGTATACACACACATACAGTAGAGTATATACACACATTTATACCCAACACATACAGTATGATATAGTACAGTAGTTACATAGATATGGAACCACACACACCCATCACTCTCACACACACACACACCAGTCCAGCATGATGGCGTACAGTCTGTTTAATACATTAGAACCCATGGTCTGACACACAGGCTTAGACAGGAAATACTGATTCACATGTTTCATATCTTATCGTAATGTGTACGGCCATTTCTTTTGGTTTTGTTGCCTTTATAGCATTCCAAAACCTTTTTACAACTACAAATGTATATTCTTACAACCCATGAATTTCAATCTTTTGTGAGCATTAAAATGAGCTAATACATGGATAAACAAATAAAGCAAAGAAAACCCAAAAGGCTGCTCTTTCCTATTTTAGTCAAACCATTTCTTAAATATTTAAATTCATAAAGTAAACATTTTCTCAGAGAAGCATCCAGTAACAGACATTTCCTGAATATCAAAGTGGACAACTCAAGGCTAAACAAATGTTTACAAACATTCCAACCTCAACACATGCAGAATGGTGAAGCATCTGTAACCCCCCACACACACACACACACACAGAAAACAGGAGGGGAAAAACAGCAAAACATGGCAGTTTGAATAGATTCACAGACATAAATCCCACAACTGCACTCCTTGTATCGAACCAGAACATGTGAACAAATAAAGCCCAGCAGTTATCTTCCTTGGGTTCCAAGTCTGGGGTACATTTTTCATCCAACAGTTCACCCTTGACTGTCCTTCACCAGCACTGGAAGGCCATGTGTACCGTGGACAAATAAACCCTCGTCTAGTATTAAACCCAAGGTCTGATTCCTCTGAGTCTCACCTCTGGAGGTGGATTCTGATTCTGATATGTGTTCTGGGATAGTCGTATCTTGCTCAGTGAGCACGGGATGCATGTCTGACATTCAACTTTGCCACACACAGATAGAAAACAAGAGAAAACATTGTGGATGTCAATTTGATTTAATATACTGGAATACCTTCGGGAAGTAATACTTTGCTCTGGATAAGAGCGTCTGCTAAATGACTAAATGTAAGTAAATGTGGTTTTCACTTTCCTTTCTCCAGGCAGAATGGAGAAAAGACAATAAAAAATTAACTTGTGAGAAACAAGTACTTGTCTGCTTTTTCCTCAAAACCGCTGAGCAGTATGCTGTCGGTCAGATCTTATATAACGCCACTGGTAAATCTGTGAAACCAGTAACCCAGGTCAACACATGGGTCTGACTCAGTACCTTCACGCTCTGGTTCCCAAGATTGATTTCTCTGCTGTATATTTCCCATCCATCAGCACCTTCCCCTCGGAGTAACCTGTAGAACAGAGACAAGCAAAGACAGCATAGCACGTCACTGCATGTGGCCAGCTTCAACGGTAATGGGACCTACTTGTTTGTGTATCTATCTGTGTGTGCGTGTGTGTGGGAGGGCGGGGGGGGGGGGGGGGGGGGGGTTACGCATGTATAACCCTGGAGAGAAATGTGCAAGGTGCAGCCGATAAAAATGTGCACATGTTTCTGTCAGAGCAGTGATGGATGGCGCGGAACATCGTTTATTGACACAACACCTTTATGTTTCAAAAGGCCATCACTCACCGGGCACGCCCATCTGCTGTACGCTGCAACATGGAGATTCATCCGTCACGACCTTCACCTGCCTCCGGTGCTGACCCCACGCACGCCTAGTGAGGTCTGTGGTCTGTGGGGGATGAGAGAAGCCTTGGCATTGTTGTGTAGATATGAATGCGCCCCAAGCTGATGCATCTTACTTCTCCAGAATGGCCTTCTGCTTCTCAATGAACAAACAGTCTGAAAAGAATCGATACTTGTATTTCAGATATTGCAAAAAATATTGAAAATTGTCAGTGAGAAAAGCTTTTCTTTGCCAAAGCGCTGAGATCAGAGAACAGGGAATATCCTCCCATGCACATTCTGCCGGCTGGACTGACCAGAGCACTCTTGAGACAACCCTTCACTCTGCCAAACCTTGAAAGCACACAGGCAATTCATCTTCTGGTCCCTGCAAGCTGGAATTCAGATGATCAGGTGTGAGGTCTGTGTTCTTTCCAGCAGAAGATGAAGAGACAAACACATTCCTGGATCGTCAACACTCGACTCACTGGGCCAGTGACATGCCTCTGTACCTACGACCTTCCACACACTTTATATTATGAGGTTGGTTGGCTCATTTCAGCTCACCCCCCACACCCTCACCCTCGTTCTCAACAGCTTGTCCAGATGATCTGAAAGATCATGCTATCCGCACAGATGCTAACGCGATGATGGATGGCCTTCTTCCTTCCTGTAGCCGTAAAAAACGCACGTAGAGGGTGGGAGGGATGGGGCGAGGCAGGAAGGAATGAAGCAAAGGAAGGGATGGTGCGAAAAAAGGGAGCGAAGGAAGGGAGGGAAGGAGGGAGGGAGGGGTGGAGGGATGGAATGAAGGGAGTGAGAAAGCGAGGGAGGTAGGGAGTGAGGGATGGAGGGAGGGAACGAAGGAATTAAGGAGAGAAGGAAAAACAAGGTACCGTGTGTGTCCCTCAGCGGCTGGCAGAGTAAGCCCATCGTCCTCCAGAAAGGCTCTCATTATCTGAGATGTGGCCCTGCTGCTGAAGGAGATGGAGACGAGTGGGGCTGTGACCAGGGCCCCTGTGGAGGTCTGATGGAGGTCGGGGTCCAGGGAGACTGAGGCCCTCAAGGAGCCAGTGGGATTTCTCACCACTTATGTAGGGTAAGGGAGGTCATCAACTGCACATAAACAGACTGGTAGGCTGGCAGGCAAACAGGCAGACAGGCAGGCAGACAGACGGACACAGACAGACACACAGAAAGACAGACAGACACACAGACAGACAGTCAGGCAAACATACAGACAGGTAGGCAGGCAGGCAGGCAGACTGACTGACACAGACAGACAGACAGACAGTCAGGCAAACAGGCAGGCAGGCAGGCAGGTCGTTTGCCCTTGGGAGAGACACCGAGGGAGGTAAACAGCAGGAAATGTTTTCCCAAGCACACGGAGCGTCCTTCTGAGAGCTTCCTCCCCTTCTCCCACTGTTTTACTGTCTGTTCCCCTCCTCCGTTCCCCATCTCCCAACCTATCTCTCCCACCATTAACCAACCAACCCCCACCCCACCCCGCTATCCTCCCCAGGCGCCATGGATCTGCTGTGGTTCAGTGCTGATGTAATCATTTAACAGGTCCAAACGATGCAGAGGAGTTGAGACCCCTCCCGGTTGCGGATGGACCTGCCAGGGCAGAGTCCTGCTGGTCCCACCAGATAAACGCCAGCGGCCTGCCAGGCAGCTGGCCCGCCATTAATATTTAACACCTCAACTCTCATCTCTACCAGGGGGGGGGGGGGGGGGGGGGGGGGGGGGGGGGGGGGGAGAGGGCAGGTGTGAACTTCTACAAATTCATGACTGGAATTCGGTCTGTGAAAGAAAAAGGGTAAATGAGGAATGGGACAAAAGCAGGGAAAAAGAGATGAGAGAGATAAAGAGAGGGAGGAGAGAGACATAAGGAGAGAGGGGGGAGGAAGAGAGAAAGAGAGGGAGAGAGAGGAGGAGAGAGGGGTGAGGAAGAGAGAAAGAGAGGGAGAGAGAGGAGGAGAGAGGGGTACAGAGAGACTGAGATAGAGAGGTGAATGCCAAGTTTATGGCAAGCTGCTCCAGGTGATCTCCTACTGGAGGCATGAATGATGACTCAGGCCTTGCTCTGATTATTGGGACAGCACACCTGCACGTGCTGCTATCCAACAGAACTGCCATGGTTTCTAGGAGACAGCATTTCTTTTTGCAAGGGGGTGGGAGGATGTGGGGGGGGTTGGCCCTTCATTGAGCCAAAGAAAATCGGTTAAGACCTTTACAGTAGTTAACTCTTCTGTACAAAACCCAGTGCAATATTTTTGCGATTCCACAGCTATTTTAACGTATATTATATTGAGTTATTACTGTTTATCCTGCATGAGATCATTTAACAACTTAAAATCGTCTGCGTCTCTCCCTGAGATTGTAAAGCTGAATTAACGATGTGCCAATATGCCTTCGTTTAAGACTCAACAAGCAGATGGTTAAAAAGTACAGTCCTGAAACCAAGCCTGTTAAGAGATCGAACGTGACAGATTCAACTCGTTCAGGTCAGTCTGTCACTTTAAATCAGGTTGCAGGACGGAACTAATGACCACTGGACTGGCTAGCACTCTGACCTCCTCATCAGGGTGAAAGGTTTAACATTTTTGCCTTTGAAGATTCCTTGAGAAACAACTGCAGCCAGAAGCACCTGTGACCTCTGCTGATTTCACCAAAGTGGCAGTAGCCTAAACCTAAATCCTAACCTTCAACCTCACTAACAGTTTTACATCTCTCCCATCTCCTAGAAAGTACAAAATTGAATTTTCTGTTAAAAACTGTTATGATTTTACGGTTGTCCATAGCGGTCATCTCAGTGAACTCGTTGTTTCTGAGGCCTGATGCAATCTGTAACCTGCTAGGACCAGTCACCCCGCTGGAAGGGACTTCCTGCGTGTGCAGGTTAATACAGATGCATGAGCTAGCTGTGGGTGTTAGATTAGCCTTCACAGTTCCCCCACAGGGACCAACATGAACATCCAGAGAGAGTCAGGGCAGACCAACCTTTTACCCTCCATTTCCCCTCACAGTGGGTGCTGCACGCACGCATGCACACACACCCTTACACACAAATGCACAAACACACGCACACCCTCATACGTATTCATATATACATACAAGCAGGTGCACACTCACTCACACACACACCTTCACACACACACACACACCTTCACATATACACCCTCACACACACACACACACACGCACACGCTACCTCCCAAACGCTCAAACCGTTTTTTACCCGGCAGTCGCAGAGTTTCTCTTCGCACAATTTCCTCCGCCATGCGACAGAGAAGCTGCAGAGAGAAGTGAAGTGGCGAGAGTCTGATGGGTCGCCAGGGCAGCGTGCTCCCCGGCAGCTTCAGGCTGTCATCACAACAGATTTGCATCGTTAGACCCTCCGCTTGCGAGCGTGTGAAAACGTCCTGAATGAGGAATGAAGCTGTGGCGTGCCGCGGGCTGCCCGGGACTCCTCCCCCTCCCCAGGCCTCCAGGCTGGGTGTCAGGGCGATGTGTTTATGTCACAGCCAGGCCAGAGATCTCCATTCCCCCAGGGCTGCCTCACAGCTACTGACTCTGGACGCCTGTCGGTGGTCTTTTCATGCAAAAGCAATTTCAGCTCCTCCCGGGGTAATGGTGGCGACAGTTGCTGGGCCGGCTGAGATTAAGATCACCTTGAATTATTAAAATTCATCTGCAGGAAGGGAGAGGAGGAGAGAGGAGAGGAGGAGGGGCAAGGCGACACCCAGCAGGGGTGAGGGTGTTTTGGCTGTAACCAGGACAGTGTCAACCCTGGGAGTAAAGTGACAAACTCACACACACTCACCCACACACACACACACACACACACACACACCACAAGCCAACCTTGGATATGAAGACACTCAGGTCCCCCGAGGTGGGGCGTGTGAGAATGTGTGTGTGCGCGTGTGAATGTGTGTGTGTGTTTGTCACTGTGCTCTATTTCCTTGGATCAACAGCAAGGCCGCAGTCAGGGAAATAAAGACGCCTCCAACACGGAGCAGATCTGAGTCGTGTGTCTCTGTGTTTCTGCATGCCCTCTGTAATGCACTGCAAGCACACAGCCTCACAGAGAGACACATTCATCAGCATGCCTCGGGATAATCATCGGGAGGTTTGATTTAGAGCTAGCTTTTCTCCTTTTTTCGCCTTGTGGAAATGACTGCAATTTATTGGGTTTATTCAATATTTTTTCAAAGTTTTAGAGTGTGAATGTAGAACGGACGTTTACATTACCAGAGGAAACAAGTGTGTTTTTTCCCCATGTACTGCTTATTTACTGCTTTAGTAACCTTGGATTTCATCACCTCAGAGCACTTTCAAATATTACCGTTTTCCTTCCTGACAGAATATACAGCCCAGTCCAGGTACATAACTAATCCTAACTGCTGGTGGGAGCTTCAAATCCCACCGCATGAATATATTGTTTAGGTACCAGGTGTGTGTGCCCAAGTGCAGATGCAAAAGAGAAATACTTCAGATATCTGAGCAGTTTTATTTGTGTCAGCCATGTAGGAAGACAGGATTTAAGGCTGAACGTCTGGGGATGAAGGCATGGCCAGTCAGAGTTTAGGGAGTTTAAGGTTCTAGGCACAGTTTCCCAGACATGGATTAAGTTTAGTACTAGCCCCAAAACGTTTTCAATGGAGATATTCTTGTTTTTCTCACTTCAGGACGAGGCTTGTCTGGGAAACTGAGCCTTAGAGTTTAAGTCAGTTTACCCTGTTCTAGTGGGTTTGTATGATAGCAATTACAGGTGGGTCTGATAACGGGAAACTGGTTTATTCTACTGAGGGAAATTACATCAACAGGAAACTACTAGTTTGTACCACTTGGGACAATGAGTGTGCATGCCAGTGGTCTACAGTGACTTCCTGTCATAGACTTTCTGTCATTGAAACCTCCCTTTCACCTGTAGTCACCTAGCAACACTGAAGCCACCTGAAAAAACAATAACAAAATGATGGAAGCCCTTACCTTACAACCTTAATATAAAGTGTAAACCTTAAACTATACTGACTACAAGTGTTCAGTCCAGCAGGAGTTGGAGGAGACTACTTAGAATCCCGTTGTCAGTGTGACCCCAGGCACAACCCCAACCACTGACCTGACACGGCCTGGACCCGACATCTCCACAACATCTCCTCACATGAATCTAGCCATTGTCTCCCGGTGCCACACACCTCTGTCTCTTCTGTCATAGGTGGAAGCTTACAGAGCAGGCATGTTGTCAGTCGTGTTGGGGTACAAGCATGGCTGGCTGTCAGCCTGTTTTGGAAAGGGTACACTTGGGCTGGGACTTCCTCACAGATGTCAGTGTCAGAAAGTCTCCAGTGTTTTGCTTTCCTGCCTGCCATCGCTGACACTGGTGAGACAGCTTTAATGTGTCTGCCTGTCAGGGAGAGAGATGCTATACACTCTACAGTCGCTCAATCACTGGCATTGCGGATGGTATCTCCCAGGCAACCATGATAGGTGGATGGTTCTGGAAGCATCATGCGTTTTTCAGTTGACAGGAGATGGCAGGTGAGGACATTCACACTTATCTGTGGTTTATTTATACCTAACCATGAGCTCCTTCCTCTACATTCAGTCTTGGAATAAGGCACGCTATTTAAACAATTTATATTTAAAGACATTTGGGGGAATGTTATGTCATATGTGATGGAGACTGGAGGAGGGAGAGAGAGCAAGACATGAAGCAAAGGGCCGGGCCAGATTCAAACCCAAGCCACTGCGGTAAGGCCTATGTGGAGGGCGTTTCTACTCTGTCAGCTACAGCACAGCAGAGAGTTAAGACAAGTCTGTTGGGAAGGTCTTGTTCTGTTGCACAAATTGCATGAAATGAGATAATGTTCCGTGGTTGAAGATGTTGGATACCGTAAGTGTGCAGTGTGCAAAAAGGCTTTTGTATTTTGACAGATACGACCCTTCGTGTTTTCCAACATGGTAGATAAAGACGAGCTCCTTCTCTGGATCCAAGCTGTCTGGCAGCGGCTCTTTCCAGTCCCCCTAAAAGGACGTTTACTGAACAGATGCCCAATCTCATGGCTGAGGTGGTAATGAATTAAAACAGGATGTTCCTTCCAGCAGGTTAACTGTGCAGATTCTAGTGGGGAGGTCTGTTTTAGCGGCAGCTACAGAAGAAGCTGTGTACATTTTATGGCACCAGTATTTCCAGAACATTAATTCTGTGGATTCTTAATAAAAGAGAAAGTGGAGAGTATGTATGACTGTAAGCAAAAGTCGTTTGGTACTGATCGATCATAAATATCTTACGTGTCGAGGGAACTAAGCTGTTTTGCCCACTCTGCATTTACATACGGTTGGACTTTTGTATTTTAAATTTATTTCATCACGAAAGCCTCAAATCTCATCCAATTTCCAAGTTGTGTTTTTTCTTTTTTTATTCCACAAAGATATTTTTCAACGTTTTCCAGTCATACTGTTGCAGTGTGTAGATGTGTAATTAATCCCAATGCATTACCACACAGTACAAACATTTCACATCCATAAAGGCATGATTTATCGCACCAATAGCCAGAGTATGGGTAGGAAAACGTTTACTGTGTGACTGAACCACTCATTGTCAAAATATACACGTAAAGGGCACAGACAGCAAAGTACTACTCTCGGTTCCCCTGTTCACATCATGTTGACACTAGTCTGCTGTGATTGGCTGTGAAAACAGACTCATATCCTATGTTGGTGTGTTTCTGAATCTCCCTATTTACATTTGCATTACGTTTTATTCATCAAGCAGATGCTTTCATCCAAAGCGATGTACAAACTGTATGCAGAAAGTACAAGGATCAGAAGTGCACGGTTCAAACAGTGTTTCGGTGGTCAGAGTCAAGAAAAGGACTGTATTTTCTGGCCACGTCGCAAAGTGACCACATTTCAGTTACCAGGCACGCCGAAGAAAAAAAGAATACAGCAATGCAACAAAAACAAGTAAACTGCTAAAACTACAGGAAGATGCCGCCAGCTAGACCAGTTAACATCGGGGCAAGAATTCACTCACATCCCTAATCCAAGACCAGTGATCGATCAAACAAAGAATGACCCGAAAGTCAACACATTATCTATTTAGGCTATTTTGGTCGCCTACTTCGAACCACAGGGTTATTTGCTCCCAGTGCTCTTTGTTGAATGGGGGCCAAGCACATATTTGAGAGCTCCCTCAGTACACCCGGCCCATTAAATATTCATGGTTGAGATGATTTCCTTTAGCACCCGTGCCGAAAGCACTTAAACACTTTCAATAGCATTAGACAGTTCTCAGCATATCAAACACTGGCAGGGCCGCACCTGAACAGGGTCATGTTGTCACAAGCTTCAAGGAGACTTTGATAATGACAGTCCTATACTGAGACAATCCCCAGAGAGGTAATTAAACCTGCAGATACACGCTGTAGGTGGACGCACAGCTGGCTTATGTGTAGATTGACATGATCTCTCTGTTGTGGAGAGAAATGTTTCAGTGTTTTTCAAAGTTATGCATGTTATCTGTACTCGAACATGGACTGCATACGTTGTCTTTAGCTACACAACGCCTCTCCCTCCCTCTTGTCTCTTACTTATCCTTCTCTTCTGCCGTTTCACTCAGTCTCTCGGGAATTCTTTACATTCCCTCCAAAAGTCCAACATACACATTCACCATTCGCCCTCTGCTAATGTAAACATTCATAATCCCCTTTATTCCTCAAGGAACAGAGATGGGCTGCTGTCCGTACTCTCGGACCCCCCACCCTCTTCGCTCCCCCAAGGCAGTCGTCCACATCTGCACCTGGTTACAGAAATGACAATTACAGTTGGGATTCAGTAAAAACATAATTTTTTTATGAATCCTTTCGGGTCCAAAGCTGGACTGCGGAAGGCCATGTTTGTTGTCTGTGCCTTCCCATGCTGACAGAGACAAATGGAGATGGCCACACACTGGCTGGGATATCATGTTTATTCTATTATAACTCAAGGTCACAACTTAACAAGCGCAGCCCTGTAAAAATACATCATATCCCGAGATGCGATACACTGCGATATGGTCGGGTGGTGTATTTGATACAGGATGTGGAGCATGGATGAGGTGAACAGTGCGTATATCACTCTGGTTTGTCATCAGGGTGTTTTGAGGAGCACGCACGACAAAGAGGGCGTCCAAAAACGTCAGACTTGACTGATAGCCGTTCCTCAGAGAACGTGTTTGAGAACCGTTGGAAAGAGGTCAGTCGTGCTTCACATTCTACCTGTCTCATCACACATAAAGCTCCAGCAGCATAACTTAGATACAAAACACCTACACGTATACACACACGCAACCACACACACATATACACACACGCACACACACATCCACAGCCTTATGTGATCTGCCACATGATGTGGTGTAATAACCTAATGGTGGCCTGATATCTGTTCCAGACAGTGTTAGTGTGTTAGTGTCTGAGTGTCTAAGTGCATGTGTGTGTGTGTGTGTGTGTGTGCCATGGTTGCCCCTGCCAACCACGGCTTGTCTGTGTGATATTTTTGCAGCTCTCTCAGTGATCCTCGTTCTTTTGTGTTGTCGCACGCCCTTGAAGCCCTGAGAGGTGAGCGGAGAGGCACACCATAAGTGGCATTTTAGCATGATACACGATCAGCCAAATATCATTATGAGCTCTCCATCTCATCTATAATTCACCTGCAAGAGGGCTGCTAAGAATAGAGGTCCTCATGTCCACCATTAACCCTAGCTGGGGTGGAGAAGAGCCCCATGAAGGATCTTTGGGGTGCCGGCCTTGCTCTCGTCTCCCGTTCTTTTGATTCATCGTGCCGAGATATCTGAGTGTTGGGTTTCCTCCCTTTAGATGGATGCAGCTGAAATCTTCAGGCCCTCTCGTCCTCTCGTCCCATTGTTACTTTTTGGCACGGCCCGTCACTCAGGAAATAAACAGTTAGACAGATATAGAAGGGGTTCTGTCATGGCACGCCCTGTGACATTGTTTTGTCCTTTGCAATTGTCCCTCCGTCCAGCCAAATTCATATCTGCTGCGAGCACGTTTTGCCAGGATGTGACTTTTGTGAACTCCAACGTATATGCGGAGGAAAACGTTCTGAGCTAACGTGATCAATTAGAGCACTTTGTCTGGACTGAGATACGAACACACACATGCACACACATACACACACACACCTACACACCCACTGTGAGGGTTGCAGTGAAGGGCTGAGAAGACAGAAAGGCCCTCTAGACCTTCAGACCGTTCTGTTTCCTCCTCCCAGAGAATCCACCAGAGCACAGCAGACAGGAATCACCATTAATCTGTTTGGACCAGACGTCACTCTTAGTCTAACTTGTTGCTTTTTTCAGGCTCAGGAAAGTGCAGCAAGGGGCTTTTAGACAGGCTGATAAGAGGGCAGAGCGAGGCCAGATGACATCTTTGGCCTTTTCATTCCAGTGGGAGAGTGAGGAGACCTTGAACAGAGCCTTCTACTGAGCCAGAATCGCCGACATCTGACCCCAGTGAAAATCTGTGTCTCGTCTTAATGTTGCTGGTTGGGGAGTCTAAAGAATGGCCAGATCCATCATCATCCAGCTATTTCTGAGTCTAGTACTAAAGTGTGGCCGGTTAGTCATTCAACTTCCAACCGGAGTCCATTATAAACACAATTGTGAGGTTTCAACTGCTTGGTGGGTGAACAGAGAAGATTGCTCCCCAATGCAAATTAGATCATGGTAGGTGGTGAGTGAGAATGAGAGGAACAGAGAGCGTGACAGAGAGAGAGAGACAGAGAGAGAGAGACACCGATAGCAAGGAGTGATTCTGCCTATCCCTCCTCCTTTATGAAAATACATAATAAATGCAGGGAGTGAAAGTCTGCAGTGAGTTCTTAATTCATGCATACCAGGGACATAATGTGACAGTAATGTAATTTGTTCTGGGCTAAAAGCCCAGCCACACTTATCTAACAGTTGAGTCTCTTCTTTCATTTTTTTAAATAAATTTCCGTCTTCTGTGCTTCAAGGGGTTTTAATGGCCATCGTCAGGTCTGAGGACAAAGCCCTTATTAGACGTGACTGCATGGTAATGAAACAGCCTAATGCAATGTCAGAATGGTTGACTCCACATGAGGGCCAAGGCCGGTATGTTTCCTAATCAGCTGAGGATGTCACAGAGCTCAGCAGACCTGGAGCGTGTGTTTCCAGAGTGTTTCTTTTCATCCTTCTCTCTGTGTCTCCTTCTCCCTCCCTCTTTCCCTCTCTCTGACTCTCTACCTCTGTCTCTCTCTGTCTCTCTACCTCTTTCTCTCTCTACCTCTCTCTCCTTCCCTTCCTCTCTCTGTCTCTCTACTTCTGTCTCTCTCTACCTCTGTCTCTCTGTCTTTCTCTCCGTCTCCCTCTCTCTGTCTCTCTAACGCTGTCTCTCTCTCTACCTCTGTCTCTCCCTCTGTCTCTCCCTGGTTCTCTCACTTCTCTTTCCAGCTTTCCTTCATCTCTCTCTCCTTTATCTTTTCTTTAAAAGAAACTGTAGACCGTGGGCAAACTAATCTTGAATTTTGCAGCTTCTTTTTTATAAGTGTTTAACTGTTTCTAAGGATCCTAAAGGAACTCCCATGAACTAAAAGTGCTTTGTAATAATTCAATATTCTTCTCCCCTAGAAACATGTGTCTGTGTTACTCTAAAGTTATGCCTTGGGGATCCAATCACTCGAAACAAATCCCTTTTTCTTGTGCTGCAGTTCTCCCTGTCTGATTGATGCTTCTGAGCGGCCAAGCCCACTGGCCTGCTGGAAGGACCATAAATCCAGGACCCAATTTATCGTTGTGCTTAGTAGCTTTGGGAATAAAAATTAGTTACATCTCCGTCTTCGTGCATAAAATTGTAAATTACACTTTTACAGCTGGTGATAAATAGAGGAAAATAAAAGACGGCTTTGTATTGGCTGATTATTTACAAGAGGTTTTCCTGTTTGCCGGCCATGTTTACCATCTTTGTTGTGATACGATGATTAAAATGTTATTGCTTACATGTTATTCAGGCAATTTGCTTTTGTCGTCAACGCATAAAGGCAGACGTAAGCATCCTCTTTACTGGGCTAATCAGACCAACAGGCCGTCACTGCAATGCGAGCAGTCTGGAGCACTGTAATGTTAGTAGACCAAGTTAGAAGGGTTGGGAGGAATAGCTGAGGTCGCAACCAAATATAGCTCTGTTCTCTCAACATAGGGATCGTTTTTTACAACATGTATTACTTTTGACTGTTTCTTTATTAGAAACTCTTGAACGGTAACCCTCCGCTGGCAAACCTTCCTGTGTGTCCGTTAGTTTTCTCTGTTCTCTCAGTCTGAACACGTCCCAGGGAAACAAGACCAAGACTGAATAAATGACGTGTTCCACATCTCCCTGTTTAGGTATGTTTTCATAAAGACTTGTGTGTCAGCTTAGCTCTGTCTGGATGGTCTTTATCTCCCTCCCTCCCCCTCCCCCTCCCCCTCTCCCTTCTGCTTCCTCCAACCTTCTCTCCCCTCCCTTCTCCCTAAATCCTCCAAACCCCCTCACTCACTCCCCCACCCATCCTCCTTCCCTCCTTCCCTCCTTCCCTCCTTCCCTCCTTCCCTCCTTCCATCCTTCCCTCCTTCTCTCCCTCCCGCCCTCCCTCCTGCCCTCCCTCCTCAGACAGACTCCTCTCACTCTCTGCCATGTGGTTCTGATTAGAACACATTCCGCCTTCTGCCATTGGCCGCACAGGCAGTCACATGGTCTCCCCTGCAACTCAGTGGAAGAGGGTGCAGCCCTAGTACTCTTCCCGACATTGCCTTCCACTCCCTACTTCTCTCCTCCTTCTCTCCTCTCTATCTCTCTCCTTCTCTTCTCCTCTCTCCTCCCCTTCTCCTTCTCTCTCCTCCCCTTTTCCTTCTCTCTCCTCCATTTCTCCTCCTTCTATCTCCTCCTTTTCTCCTCCTCTCCTGTCCGTCCGTCAGAAGCCCTCTGTTGTTAACAGATGGTAATGTAATCACCTGACCTCCTGACCTTATGGCTGCTGCTCCCTAACCTCGTCTGCGCTGGATGATATGTGAAGTGTGCCCTCGACAACTTGCCAACAAACACATGAGGAGGCCAATAAACGTCCTGCGCTGGGGTTATTTAACCCTGTGGGTCACGGGGCATTTATCACCCAGTAGTCAGAGATGATGAGGTGTTTGGTGGTTGACTACCAGTGGATGATTATTATGGGGTGTGCATAGGTGCTCTCGCTGTTTTCCGGCCTCCCTGGATACACCCAGTTGTTGGGCAGATGCTACATAAACCGCAGTGCATTGTGGGCTATAGTTGCTCTTGGAAACGGAAGTGACAAGGAGGAGGTTGGAATGAAGATTTACGATGATGACTGGATTCATAGAGTAAGATCAGTCGTTCTTGTTCTTCAGCAAGTCATTTGAGCGTTGTTAAGACTTCATCTTTAATTTCCTCAGGGATTACAGTAATAAAGTGAATTGAAGTGAAGCACGTTGATGAAGCCGTGTCATCACAGAAATGGGATGACTGTTATAATAGTAGTCTAGAATCATGCACATTTTGCAAAGTTCAACGTCAATAGAATTTCAGAATCAAGCTGAACAAAGTCACCATCAGATTCAACAAAGTAATTACAGTACTGTAACTCCATATCTGGGGTTATTTATGAAGGTGGTGTTTGATCTGATCTGAATCATTTTATACAGTATCCCTGCAACAGTGGCTACTAACAGAAATCATGGGTGAATGATGAATTGCAGGACACTGTGCCACGACAAACAGCAGAGATAAACAAAGCCAGCTAATCATCCACCTCGGTGCTTCTCAGGGTCATACATGGGCTACTGTAGGGGTTCTTCCAGCATTCGGCCTGCTAGGCAAGATGCCACAAAAACACACAACTCTCAACCTTCCACAGAGAGACTGTCAGTGTTTTCCGACCGTGTGGTCTACATGACTAAAACAAGTTTGTGTGTTTTTAAGTTATTTATGTGTGGCATGCAATGCATTGGGACAGGGGGGAGATCTGTTCCTGAGATCTTGTTTGCAGCTGTCAAACCAAAAAACCTTAGTAGTTTTATATACATTTCTGTCATGTTTTCCAAGTATTTAGGGCTAAAACAAATAATTAATTTTTTATTACACATAATATACTGAGACCCCTGCAAAATAGTATTCTTAGAGATCTGAGATGCTGGTGTTTCTCCCCTCCGACTGTACAGCTTGTTTGTATTTTATCTACATCTGGAACAAAGGCTGTGTTTACGGACTTCCAGAAACAGGAGCAAAATCACATTCTCTATAGTGGATAGTCCTGGCTTCAGTGTGTGCTCTAAACCCCCTGATAAGGCACTCCCGTCTCGTTCAGACAGTCTGATTGAATTTCACCCCAGACGATAGACAGACAAAGAGAGCACCACCGAGCTTCCAGCCAGCATCTCAACTTCACTTGAACCCAAATCCAGGTCTACATTCATAGGCTGACATAGGTAGACATCACAGCCTGTTCACCAACTAATGAGCCAATAAGTTACAATGACCCAGAATTGTTTTTACACAGCTCATGTAAGAATTACGTGAGGTATGAAACCCCTGGGTTGATTTCTGGGACGTGACATTGAGAGGTCACCATCCTTTGTCATTATGAAAATGACCACATGATCTAAAATGTCTCTGTGTCCCTCCAGTTCTCACTCACAGAAAGAGGAAGCCAAGCGCTTTCGTAATGTGTCATTACAAAAGAATTGTCTTGCACGGCAGGTATTCAGTCGACCTATTAGGAACGCCGCGTGTTGGCTGTGCCGCCGCGGAGCAACGGCAATGCTACAGAGAGAGCAGTGATGGGCTCACAGTACTGATGGTTTTACAGTAATGAGCGTGGGAGAGTGTGTGAGGCTGGTGAGCTTCACCTCGCAGACAAATCCTGTGTTTTTTCTTTTTTTTTTTTTTTCAGAGACCGCACACATGTATTTCCTCTCCCCCTCTGGAGCGATGAGAAGAGAAGGGATTAATTACAGTCATGAGACCTCCTTGTGGGTGTGTGTGTGTGTGTGTGTGTGTTTGAGTTGCAGGTGTTACAGTCTGTGTGTGCAATCAAGTGGTCTGTATGAGCATAGAAATACAAAGGGGGGTGTCTCTCCATACATCTGTGTGTGTGTGTGTGCATGTGTTTGTATGCGTGTTAGCGTCTATGTGCGCAATCAAGTGGCCTGAGCATATAACAAAGGGGTGTGTGTCTCTCTATACATATGTGTGTGTGTGTGTGTGTGTGTCTGTATGCACAGACACACACACACACACACATGGTGTTAGCATCTGTGTGTGCACTCAAATGGTTTGCGTGTGTGTGTGCGTGTGTGTGTGAGATCATCTGTGTGTCACTTTGTCTGAAGAGAGTCTGCGCCAGGTGTGATTCCATCCTCTCCACAGTCACGGGTCTGTGAGAAAGCTTTAGACACAGGAGTAACCACCCACTGGGACAGAGGGCTCCTCCCTCCTCCTCAGCCCAGAACAGGGCCTGATTCTTGGGGAGGGCACAACAACGAGGCCCCTGAGACTTCCAAAGGTCGGTGGCCCACTGAAGAAAACGGTTAAAGGTAGACAATAATAGCAGGGTCAAGATTCTATTAACTGCCTGGGGATTAACCTTCTGGGGAATTCAGGAAGGTCAATGGCTATTGAAGGAGAAGAGGTTTCTGAGCGAAACAGAAGCTGGCAACGAAGTGAGTTTTATAAAGTCCACTTTCTGGTCGTAAAAAATGCCTGGAAACTTCCCTTTGGGTTCCTGTGTGATTAGAGACTCCGTGTTTGATGTAGCTTCTGCTTGGTTACATCCTGTACCAGAGAATGTTCCTCATCCATGCTGTCTGGAATCCGGAAGAGCCTGGAGCTGGGCATGATGCCCTAGCTATGGTTTGACTGGGCATGGGAATATTCTATACATTTACATTTAGTCATTTAGCAGACACCCTTATCCAGAGCAACTTACAGTACATACAGGGACATTCCCCCCGAGGCAAGTAGGGTGAAGTGCCTTGCCCAAGGACACAATGTAATTTGGCACGGCCAGGAACCAAACTGACAACCTTCAGATTACTAGCCTGATTCCCTAAGCACTCAGCCACCTGACTCCCACTCCTATATGCTTTAAAAACAACACCCACATACAGTATTTGCATTACCCAATACAATGTTCCATCAAAATGCCTTTGCAGGAGAGCTAATGGAAAAATAATTAATGGGGAAGGAAATATATGTGACACCAGTGAGACCACATTCTGCCAGACAAGAGATAGACACCAGCCTAGGAAAACATGGAGGATGTCTGCTGCTGGTCTACTGGCCAGGGATATAAGGAAAGAGATCAGGGGAGATGGAGCGAGGGAGAGAGGGAGAGACAGAGAGAGAGAGGATGTGAAACAGACAAAAAACAAAGGGAGAGAGAAAGTCAGGGAGAGAAAGACGAAAGAGAGAGAGAAAGGATGAAGCACAAACACGTTTGGTCACTGATGTTAGACTGCCTTCCCCTGATAGGCTGACAGGAGAGATCTCCACGGTATCAACATTGATTAAGACATGTTTGATGGAAGTGTGTGAAAAATAAATACATTTGTTCATGTGCTGCCAAATGTCCTCTCATTCTGATTCTTTTGTTGTTTGTTTATTTTCCTCTTGTTTACTGCAGTACAAAGCTGTCCACATTTCTGCTGGCAGCCTTCTGCGTTGAATCCACGTTCTTTTCATATGGAGGGGAATCGCACGCATTGTTTCACTTTTTCAGTTCCACTGCTTCATGTCTGGCTTAATTGCGGAATGGAAAGGGAGACAAACTACGCAGTGTCTGACTGTGACTGACATTTTAGTGAACGTGTCTTGTATATGTTATACACGTGGCGTAAATTATCACCCTAATAGGTTGACATGATGGTCATCACGTACTGTCTGTGAATGGAGTCATACAGTAATTGTGGGTACCAGCTTGCTAGAGTTTTCCTTATGTGAAGGCATAAACAACCTCATACTGTACCTGAGAACAGAATAATTTGCTCATTGAGAGTAGTTTTCTCCTTAGGTCACCTACCCTCTGTGGATGTGGGAGTAGACCCTTATTATTGAACACAAAGCCCATACAGGTCATTCAGTATCATTATGCTTCAGATTAGGCCAATTAGCCCCAAATATTTTAATAGGAAAAGCATTATCCAATTGAATGGGTTTTTTTCTCACAAGCAGAGCTCAGGCTGGAAAGATTTCCTATTTGCCTTTGCTAGAAGGAATCATGCTGAGGGTTCTGTGAGACAGCATTCATGTCATTATGGACTGCCCCCCGCTATTCCTATTATGGATGACAAAGCTGAACAACAGATGATCTGGTAGGCAGTGATTACAATGGTGCGTGTGTGTGTGTGAGTGTTTGTTGAAAAGTGTGCTGTATATGTTGGGTGGGCGGTTTATGTTCAATGATTCCATGTTTTTTCACCATGCATTCCAGCATGATACAAATATTCACATACAGTATGACCTATTTGGGTAACACTTCAGATCCAGGTGCTTGTAATAAGCTTCAGTTAACAGGCGATAAAGTCATAGTAAGTTAGTAAGAGTTAGGAACGCATATTAATGTTAATAATCATCTTATCAGGGACTATTAACTAACGCTTACATCACTTTACCTACAGGGTCGGCCAGGCCTCCGGTCTCATTCCAGTGAGCTGGGCTCTCACTGTAACACAGACCAAGTAGCCAGGCATCTCTTCAGGAGGGACTGAAGGACAACACGTTCCTGACAGAGAGAGATAGAGAGTGAGAGTAAAGACTGCCCAACGTGCGATGAAGCAAGAGCCGAAGTTAGATTCGATATCGTGTGAGAGGAAGAGGACATCTCTCTCTCTCGCTCTCACAAGAGCCGAGCCCCGGGAACGACAAGTCTTCCTCAAAGCTCTCTCCTTCTTCTTTTCCTCTCCTCCACTCGCACCTGTCCTGCTTGTTTTAGAACTAAACTACAGTGACTTCTCCCCTCCTCTCCCTGTCGCAGCAAACAGAAGATTAGAGACGGGGGGTGTCAAATAAAGCCCAGAGTCTGGGATGTATGAGTTTAATAAGGGTTTGGGAAGCTGGAGAAAAGCCTGTAATCCTTCTGTGTTTTAGAAGGGGGTAGGATGAGGGGGGTTGTTTCACTCTTATTAATTACCCTGGACCGTGCTGTGAGCTGTGCTGTGCTCCTCTGCAGTTTCAAAAGAGGTTTGGCAACATCCATCAACCCTGCTTAGTCTTGAGCACCTGGCAACACCGAGCCCTTCTCACATATAACTTACCTGACTGGATGGGACGTGATTAATCACATTGAATCTCTTGGCTGAAGTGTTTATTTTGTAAGTGAAGGCTTTTGTTTTTTTGAGGGTCTGAGACAAACTGCCAAATGTAGAAACAGAGTCTTGTCGTTACCCTTCAGAGCCGTAATTCGTTTGCAGAAGTGGAGTGGGGATTGATGAAATATGAAAGGCGACATTGTTAAGTTACTGGCACCTGTGTTGTTGGCAGTTGGAGAGGTGCAGAGGTGAAACAGGAGCTGGTGACTGAGAAACATTGAAAAGAAGTGGACAGTTAGATAGAAACAGTAGATAGATCAATTGTATCAATATGTAGAACATGTTGCGTCAATCAAAAAATAATGCCAGATGTCCGGTAGTATGGAAATGAAATTCATGTAGCTGTAGCACTTGACAATAAGGCTACTGTTTCAGAAATATATGGATATATATCCATATATATAGGCCTGCTGATCTTCCATTGGGATGGCTGGATCCATCGCGCAGGATATGGTTGATCTCATGCCTGAAACCTTCTCCACTCAGGCCTGCTGATGAAGGGGCTTCGCGCGGCATGACGCACAAATGAATGTCTGAGGCCGGCTTGGTCCGAAAGGCAATTGATTTTCGAGGGGCGATCCCCCATCACACTGCGGTCTGATATCCTATCTGTCTCTGCAGCGTCTCCAGATGCCGGTGGAGATGAAACCCGAGACGTGCGCGCGTGTAATGGGTATTAGAACCTCGGGACACGGGCGCTTTTCAATCACACCCATGCAGGCAGAATGCCTACTCTTCCTTAAAGTGTGCTGCTGGCGTTATTTTTTCTCAAAAGCATAGTGTCATACCGTTTATACTAGAAAAGTGAACGGACAGGTTTTTGTATTGATCTTTACTGTAATGGCCTATATCTATCGCATTGCGATACATCTCTAGATATGATATTATCGACAAATCTCTCGATAGCTGTCTTGAGAACCGCTTTTGAAGTAGGCTAACGAGTCCCATCGCTAGGCAAGCTGGAACGGTTCCAAACAGTTTAAGGGTGAAATTTACAGCATTTTTTTCTTTTTGAGTACCTTTGTAGCCTACTGCAGGTTAGGTTATATTCAACTAATTTGAGCAATATAATTACCATGTTGAGCAACATAATTGCAATGTTGAGTGAGTCAACAAAATATGCTCCTCATTCTTTTGGCTGGCTGTGAGAAATTGAGAACATTTATTTATTATTATTGAGAACATTATTTTTTTTTTTTTATGCAGTGGATAAGTAAAATGTATAAAAGGTATAGAGACATGTGTATCATTCGTCTTCAGCGCATTACTTAGGTACAGTAGCGTATAGGCCTGCGTTTTTATATTCCATAGAGACACTCAAAATAGGAAACAGTCAATTGCAGTAATGTTGCTAAATCACAGGGAGAGGAAAAATCAACAGACATGAAACTCCAAGCAACATTTCTCAACCATTTCGCCTCTCTCTAGTGGCCTAGATTTCTCTGTAACGGGAGGCTAACAGTTCAGCTTTGCTCTGCTGGCTCCACGCCCTGCCGTATCTTTGAAGTTGGGTCAGAGATGCAGGCCGTGAATTTGGCGGCCTCACAGCGATAGCATCCCCTCCCAGTGTCTTAGCTAAGTGCTTTCAGACAAGTTTGGGAGATAGATGGAGGGGGAAAAAATAAGGAGGTAGAAAAGGTGGCCTTTGCCACGAATGATACCACGGCAATGTGCGGGAAACCTTTGAAATGGAAATTTGCCTGGAGCGTCAGTCTCCATGAGGCTTTTCTGGGGAGTCTTCTGGGTCGCGGAGATGTAATGACTCGCTGGGCTGAGCCCGGCTTGTCTCTGGATTACCTTCTGTCTTCTGAGTAACTGTCACTCCTCTATTGTCGCTGTCAGAGAAGGGCGGTTAAGTCCCTACAGCAGAGACATTGGCACTAACATCTAAATACCGAACGTCTACTGCTCGACTAAGGTGGATGAATTGATGTTTTAATGTGGATCACTTTGGACCGGTCCGTGTGTTACAGTTGACATTTACATATATTGTCAATTTTAGCTAGTTAACTGGATGTGTTTGTCTGAAACATGGCTGCTGATCACAAAGTGTTCCTCTTTATTTCCTAATTCCAGTCATATCTTGGATCTGGAACACATCACTGCCTCCACAAAATCCACAGTAGATACGATGTTAGCGCACATTAAATATCTGGGAATCTTTGATTGCCCTCCAAATAATTCACTCTGTTTAAACAAGCGGAGAGTGCCTGCGCTGTCTCCCTCCCTCTCTACCTTTCACCACTGTGAACTACTCACGCTATGGATGACAATTTATTATAAGCACCTTTCCCAAGTGACCGATAAGAATGGTGATGAATGAAGAATGAACAGTACCGAAATAGCCTTATCTCTGCTCAGGCCTCTATCTCTGCAGCTCTGATGAGCCTCTCTCCACGGCCCTGAGAAGAAGGGAGAAAAACACAAGGCTTGGAGAAATGACATCAGTGGCGACCCAAAGCCCAAACCTATTTCTGCAGGAACAAATATGTTCAATTATTTTCCCCCGATTTTTTGAAGCGCTCTGTGAGTTTGTCCATTATGTCTTATTGTTCTTGGGAGAGTTTTATGTCTCACTTAAAAGCTGTTCCTGGTGTGTTCCCCCATGGGACAATGCACAATGTTGTTTGGCGGTTTTATATGAGGAGCCGTTTAGGAAATGATTCAGACTGTCCTTACACAACCCAAATGCACCACCCATGTACTTTCTGTTTTGCATATCCCAGCATCAAATTGAGTGAAAGGAGAGGATTTGGAGGAGGAGAGGGGAGAGGAAAACAAGAAACCTATAGCAGAATACAATAGTACGGTATGGTACAATCCTCATCAATAATACAAACTTTTTTTCGAATTTTTTAAACCTTTCAAAACTTTTTTTTCACATACACAGGGAAAGGAGAGGAGAGAGGAGTGAGGAAATGAGAACAGAGAAGCCTATAACAGGGTAAAGCAGAGCAGAGTACAATAGAGTACAGTAGAGTATGGTAGTCCTTATCAAGTACTCATCAATGATGCAAACTTTTTTCAAATCTTTATTCGAAAATGTTGTTTCAACCTTTTGAAACTTTTTTGAAATAATATTTTCAATCTTAAAAAACATTTTTTCAAAACTTTTTTCAACCTTTCAAAGCTTTTTTTCAAAACCATTATTAGAAAATATTTTTTCAACCTTTTTGCTTTTTTTTCTATGAAAAGAAGACTACTAATCATTTACCACAATTGTTAGTGACACACATCGTCGCATTGAAGTAGTCAGTCACCCAGCAACTGAAATGAACAAACATGTCAGTATATGAAGGCTATACTGTTAAGTGTAGAAATGTGTAAGGATATCGTTGTTTGTTGTAAGCTTGAAATGACAATAAATGTGCTTGACTAACTGTTCTGTAAGGCCACAACACAACTATCTATCGATTCAATTTGACGCTGAAAATACTTTTAAATAAAGGTTTTCCAACTTTCATGGCAATCAACTTTATTGAGTTTGTGTGCATTTTGTGAGTACAGTATCCTATTTATAGCCTACATCCTAGTGGCCTGTTTGTGGCATAGAGTTGTGGAGGCCATGTAATCTTGCATAAGTAGCCTGCCTGTGTTTGTGCTGTAGCCTATGCGCCTGCGTTATCACGTGCACAAACATCCTTGGAGTGACAGAAGAGGATGTGCCGCATCCTTCACCCTGTCACCTATCCTCAGCTTTCTCTCCGATTGGGATATTAAATTGTACTCATTGCTATTCCAACGCTGTCAAACTCAATTTCAAACTTTTGCATCTGCCAAATCCCTGCGTATTTTACGGATCGGGTTCTGATCTTGCTCTGGCGGGGAAACGGATCCAGAGGGAAGTCAGAGTGATAGGCAAATCTCAAGAAGTCTGTCCTGCGTTTAAAACCCCTCCATCAAAAATGCGAGTCAGTCAGTCAAGTCACCGATTGGAATTTCTACTTGCCAAGTCAGAAATATAAATAAATTCCTTAATTGTGAAATGTGTTTCAACTAACACGCATAATATGTTGGCCGCGTGTCTCTATTAGATTAATGTTGAATGTAAGATTTCAAGTTGTTTTCATACTGTATGTTGTAATTTCTTATCGTCATCCATTAGCTTGGAAAGGCGTCTCTCTGAATTGCTATGCTTTCTGGTTGGCGGGGAGGAGGGTAGGTAAATATAGGGTTCAGGCTTACCATTAACCACTGGAATATACGAATATATTAGCCAAGGCCGCTAATGAGAGCAAGCTGAATGAAGAATGTAAGTGTGTAATTTATGACATGTTAAAGTTGGCTGCTTTCTCCCTGCAATGGAATGAATTTAGCTTAAGCGGAACAACACAGACTGGGAAGTTTCAAGCCTGGGAAAGTTATTTTCATAGAGATAAGCACACCGCGAGTGCGTGTATGTATATTTTTCTTTTTTCACCTTGTGTTTATTTGCTTGAGGTTGGATTCATCTAAATTCCAGTTTTCCGTGTGCCCAGATCTCCTTACTTGGAATAGCGGTGGAGCGATGTTCCAGACTACATTGATTGGGTTTACAGAGAGGAAACAGACAATCTCCTTCAACTAGGGGTGCTGTGGAGACAGAGAGAGTGAGAAGGAAAGAGAGAGAGAGAGAGAGAGAGAGAGAGAGAGAGAGAGAGAGAGAGAGAGAGAGAGAGAGAGAGAGAGAGAAAGAGAGAGACAGTGAGAGGAAGAGAGGGAGAGATACGGGAGAGCGACAGAGAGAGATGGAGAGAGGCAGAGCAACAGAGAGAGACTACCATTTACAGCCCTAGCTGTTCATCTCACCTGTGTATGTTCACTTCATCTTACAATGCAGATCAGGACTGAGAACTGAGTTCCACCCTCACAACAAGTGGGTGTGCAACAGTATTAGTGAAAATGTGCATACTATATAGAATGAGTTTCCATTGCTTTCACAATGTGTTTTTGTGTAAATGTATCTGGATGTCTGTGTGTGTGCAAGTGGGTGTGTGTGTGAGTGGGTGTATGTGTGCATGTGTGTGAATGTGTGTGTGTGTGGGGGGGAAGGAGTCGAGAGTCAAGAGTCAGATAAACAGGACATACTCTGGGGAGTGGGACGGTGGCCAGCTGACACAGCTGAACTGGCAGATGTGTGGAGGAGCAGGCAGGGCAGGAGGTAGAGGAGGAGGGAGGTGGAGAAGACAGGGGGTGAGGGAGGAGGGAGGCAGAGGGAGTGGAAGAAGAGGGAAGAGAATAAGGAGGGAGGTGAAGGAAGAGGGAGGTAGAGAGGGAGGCAGGTTGAGGGTGGTGGAGAAGGAGGGAGGTGGAGGGAGGTGGAGGGTGGTGGAGAAGGAGGGAGGTGGAGGGAGGTGGAGGGAGGTGGAGGGTGGTGGAGAAGGAGGGAGGTGGAGGGTGGTGGAGGGAGGTGGAGGGAGGTGGAGGGAGGTGGAGGGTGGTGGAGAAGGAGGGAGGTGGAGGGTGGTGGAGGGAGGTGGAGGGAGGTGGAGGGAGGTGGAGGGTGGTGGAGAGAGACGGTGAATCCTATGAGTAGCAGTACTCACAAAGCCGACTAAGAGTTTCTCAAGGCTGACAGGAGGTCAGACCTGGCCTCATCACCCTGACGGATGCACACCCACCTCACACAACAGGGGCATCCTCAGGTAATGTAGGTCACCCACACAGTTTGAGACATCTTCCGAACAGTTCATACTGAGATGTGCTGTTCTGTGGGCGTGTGTGAAGCCCTCTGTGACTCTGCTTGTCAAAAGGGCTATACAGCTCGATTTGATTGGATTGGATCTGTGTATTCTTAAGTTAACGCTGTGTTTCGTCCACGCGGCGGAAAACTCACAGTAGGACATTTACAGTGGAACCCTGGTCGTTTCCTGTTCCAACGAGGCTGTCCGTGGTGGTTCTGACCCATTCCAGGCCAGAGAGAGAGAGAGCCGTGGGGTGCATTAGAGAATGACTGTGACTGAGGGGTGTAGATGGAGAGGAGAAGGAGGAGGAGAGGGGACTAGCAGCAGTAGCGGTGAAGCTATTTAAATTGATTCCTCTCGGTGCAGGTCTGGGTCTGTCACACCATCTCAGCTCTGTTCCCAAGCCATCAGCAGTCAGCCGAGGAGGCTCTCCTCTCCAGGTCGCTCTGCATTTCTCCTTCATTTCACACTTCTGCACCTCTCCATCTCTATCCACACCGTGTTCTCCATGGCCATCTCTATCAATTTCTTTTTCTCTCTCTCTCTCTCTCTCTCTCTCTCTCTCTCTCTCTCTCTCTCTCTCTCTCTCTCTCTCTCTCTCTCTCTCTCTCTCTCTCTCTCTCTCTCTCTCTCTCTCTCTCTCTCTCTGTCTCTCTCTCTCTCTCTCTCTCTCTCTCTCTGTCTGTCTGTCTCTTTCTCTCTGTCTCTCTCTCTCTCTCTGTGCCGTTTTATCCCTTTGTTTTGCTGTTGTTTTCGAGTGCCACCCGCTCATGGTGTCCTGTTCTATTTACATTTAATTTCTCGGCCAGCTCTTTGCAACACGTCCAAGAGCTGTCTGGTAATTAACACATCAACACAATGACTTTTACAGGCCTAAAGGACTTTGAGGGGAGAGGGAGGGGGGCCGTGTAACAGGCGGTACTGTGTGACACTGTAAGGGTCTTTACTAAAACAACTCCAAGATTCACCAAGCGGGACTCAATTATCTCAGAGACAACAATTAAGGGCCTTTTTTCAAAAGCAAAGCAATCTCAAATTGTCAATGTGGCGAACGGCATCAATATATCACAAGTTGTATTTGGCAGGTGGATCATACTGTTGGGGACAGCAATGTGAGACACAAGCCAAGAAAACAGAAAATCTGTCTAATGACTACAGGGGCTGACAAACCTAAGATGGTATTGGTTTGCAAATTGAAAAATGAATGGAAACTGACAAGCCTCCCGGCGAAATCAATTCACCGAAATAAGCTGCCGATATTAAAATGCGCTAGGAGATGATCACCTGTAAAGCGCAGACGCAGTTTTTTCCTTGTGAGAGTCTCGGGAATATAAATCAGCCTGCCTCGCTTGGAAGAACGGACTCTGCAGTTGCCAGAGTTCCATCCAGCGAACGCCTCACAAACACTGTCAGGAAATTGTCTCGATCATGAAGACATCCATTATGAACTACCTTTTATCTGGCTCTGGTTTCCCTCTGCGTCCCACTGTGGTTGATGTGGATGGACAGGTGGTTACAGCCTGAGTACGACAGCTGCATGAAAGCATGCCGGCGGCCCAAACAGACCCAGGTATCTCAGTCCTGCTTGTCCTGATAGCTCCCAGGGGTGTTCGCTGACTTCATAAAAACATGTCCGGACCACTATTAAAGCCATTTGTTTCTGTCGTTTTGGCACTGGGAGAACCGCGTCTGGCTCTCCTGCCCTCCATCCATCAGCCGGTCTCCAGAGGAGAGGACCGCCCGCCCGTCAGCCCACCTGCCTGATCGCCCTGCTCCTGCAGGCCTGGACGCTGGCTACTCGGTCTGACTGTCTAGGGATGCCTGTTGTAATTACCCCTTGTGCGCAGGATGGATCACCAGTGACGTGCGTACAGGCTGGTGGTCTGAGGCCAGTGATTAGCCCATTGTACAGCTGGAGAGAGCCAAGGCCTGTGACTTCTCTTCCTAGTTGAGCATCATAAAATGTGTCCCGCTCTAGGTAAAAAAACAACTAACGTTTCAGGTGACAGGGGTGCTCTTTGATTCGGTGATGTCGTTCGTCATACAACTTGTTGTTTCTTTTACGCTGACTAAACAAGGCGATGCTAGCACACGCAGGCCTACTGAAGACACACAACGACTGAGGCAGCTTCTCCAGTGACCAACAACAAGAAAATCCCTCACTTCACATGAAGATGGGGTCAGATGGCTGAGCTGTTAGGGAATCGGGCTATTAATCAGAATGTTGCCGGTTTCGATTCCCGGCCGTGCCAATTGACTTAGTGACCTTGGGCAAGGCACTTCACCCTACTTGCCTCGGGGGGGAATGTCCCTGTACTTACTGTAAATCGCTCTGGAAAAGAGCGTCTGCTAAATGACTAAATGTGAAGATGTTTCTGTCTGCAATTCAGCTCCTCTCTGTCTTGTTGCAGGGTAGGTCATAGTGGGAGTCATGGGAGACAGGGCTGCTGGTGGGGTGGATAAAGATGGATGTGGCCTGGGGACAGTCTCTCCAGTCCGACCAACCCCAGCTTTTTGTCTCAGCCTTATGGGCTGTGCTCCAGAGCAGGGTCACTAATACACCCCCACACAGGGGCGTGTATGGCTACACTCCTGAGGCTCATAGAGGCACTCATTAGAGATTCTTGTGTAAATCTGGTAAAGTGCAAGGGTGAGTGTGTGGGAGGCGGAGGGGGGGGAGGGGGGGGGGGGGGTTGGTGTGCATATATGTGGAGGTGAATATGGAGGTGGAGGTGAATGTGTGTGTGTGACAGAGATAAATGGATATGGGATATGGAGGAAAGGGGCAGTTAGCTGGTGCACAGTTGTTAAATAATTACACTTACATGGATAAGCGGTACTTGCAGCACATAAATGTCTTCGGAAATGAACAGATTGTGAGTAACCAACGCGACATTCATGATGTACGGGTGTGAAAGCGAGAACAAAACAGGTACAAGTGGATCACTCCAGTAGCCTTGTCACTCCTTATCAACATATATCCACGGGATTTTCCAACAAACACTGTATGACATTTAGTCATTTAGCAGACGCTCTTATCCAGAGAGAGTATGAGAGTGCTTTCCGAGCCACTTCTCAAGTCAAGGCTTAATGTGCATTACAAATACGGTTGGAATAATTATTGCCGGAGCGTGGGGAAAAGGGATTAAATCCATACTCCCTCTGACCTATGAATGGAGGGATGAAATGAAGTAAACGAAGGAAATTGTGGATGAATATGATTAGCGTGGACTTGGAGATACAACGATTAGCAATGTAGTAGCTAGATTATGTTTTATTATTGTTGTTGCTAGAATAAACTCTACTTTAGTCTGCTGTTCTTTTAAGGATAGGTTTTCATAAACCTGTGTATTTTCAGTCATCCTTTTTCCAAATGTAGTTCAAAGAAAGTCACAATTAAATATTCCTCTCTGTCAAGAAACGTGATTTGATTGGATTTCAGATGGCAAACCAGTTTCACCTATACTGCGGAACAAGAAACAACAAACTTGAACTTTCATATCTGGATTTATTTGCATCAGCACAAAGGACAAAAGAGTCCCAACCTTGTTGCAATCACCAGATTTAATCTATTCCCTAAGGAAGTCTGTGTCTCTGTTTGATTTCATTAGTCGTTAATGCATCATTCCCCCCTCACTGCCACTTAAGTGACTGAACTCATTTTAATATGTTACCAAGGTCAGACCTTGTATTAGCTATTCAGAGGGAAAATCAATAACCGACCCAGACCTTGACATCACACTGCCATAGAATGGGTAAACAGATCAATGAACACAGCATATCTGTGTCTGTGTAAATGGGGGGAAATACTCAAAATCAACTGCAATGGTCATCTTCTGTTATACAGGAGCAGGTTGTCTCAATGTGAGACTAAAAGGTAGTTATTGAAAGGCAATTCATTCCAGCTCTTAATGACAAGCACCATTTTAGCAGTATTTACGACATGCTGTTTTCCAAAGATTAAATGTCCAATTTGCAGGTAAATTTAAAGCTAAATGAATTAATTTGAGTAAGTAAGGCAATCTGAAATCAATTAATGTCGACTCCTTATACCCTATAAAAACCACTTTGTAAGAACGGAGAAAGGGGGTGCAGTTCTGTCGGTTAAGGTGCTGAATTCCCATGTGGCTCTTCATACTTCCTCTAGTTATAATTTACGTTGTTCAGCGGAAACAGCCTGCCCCCTCATCGCGGGCTCTAATTGGGTTCTGCGCCCTTACCTTTTACATGAAAAGCATTTTATGGAGCCATTTGAAATACCTAGGCCGCATGAAGAAACGACAGAATGAGTGGAATCCGTGCCATGACTGTATGATGAAATCTTTTTTTATATACTGCTGCTAATGACTGACAAACTGTAATTGGTAGAAAAATACAGATTGTGTATGCTTGACAAAAGAGGACTTGTCAGACTGGGTTATGCACTGTTAATATTCACTTTTAGTCATGAGTCCTAGGGCTACCCTCAGAGATTAGTGTGATAAGTTGATCTAAATGGAGTCATCTACTAAGTGAGTTAGGAAGGAAGGAAGCACATTAAGGTAAATAATGAGCATACAGGGAGAGCTCATGCTGCTAGGGCAAATTGTAATATATGAAGTCCAAATGACTTATTTGGCAGTTGTTGTCTTGACCAGGGTGCACTGTGTGAATGTACAAACATGGAGAGAACACCAGATGTTTGGCAGAGGTACACTCAAACACATACACACCCATACATACAAACAAACACACACACACGCACACACACAAAACACCCACGTACACACGTGTACACACAAATATACACACGCTCAAACATGCACACACTGAAACACACACACTGAAACACACACACTGAAACACACACACACACACACAGTCACATTCAGACACACATGTCTCCTCTGGAAGTCATTGGGGAGCTAAAACCGAATCATATTTTCCTCTCTTGCCAGTTAATACTTCTCTTCATGTCTAAACCCTGCTGACTGCACAGTAGCTGGGCTGCCGATCTGTTGATGCAGCTGATCTAGTCGAACACGAGGCTCAGTAAAAGGCCGATCATTGGTAACATTAAACTTCAGAGCAACTCTCCATAAATTACCACTGTATTGAACATCCTTTAAAAAGGGACAAGTAATGTCCTATTTATTTTTGACAGCCTGCCTCCCTGCCTCTGAATGTTGAAGACATTATCAGTTTTAGTAGTATGAGATAATGGTGTTCAACCCACAACCTTTTCTATCATTTCATAACTGATCAGAATCACGTACTTCATCAAACCTACGCGGTTATCAGTAACAGACAATAAACTGTGCTCTGTAAATCCTTTGTGAAGGGTTCATAAAAGGTGACATGACTAGTAAATTGCAGTGTGTTAAGCTTCCTGGGTTTGCTGTCAGCATTGTGGTCACGTCTGGGTTATCTCTGGCTGAAAGTGCGTCATGACGGATCCTTGGAAAAATGTACCCCCGGTTGACGATCCAAAACAAAACAAACAACAGAAAGGCGAGCAACTTGAAACCAACTCCTGATGGATCTCTACCATTTGATAAATGTAGCACAGTGACCATGGCATTCACAAGTTCAGTCATTTCAATGTACGCTCCCTTTTAAATAACACAATTGTTAGGTAACTCTAAAATAGAAGCATTTCAGACACTCGTCAATAGAACAGAATTGCATAGGAGTCTGGGGCTCACTCTGAATAGAGTGGTGTCAAAAGTGAGAGAAAGAACATACATATTCGGCTGCAAAGCAATACCAGGTCAGATTTCCCTGAGGTCTCTGAGGGCTGAGAAATTAATTGTAATGTTCTTGAGATGAATAAAAGTGTTTGTGCTGTGATTAAAGAAGCCTGCGCCTGCCTTTCCCAGCAGGCTTACTAAAACAGAGACAGGACGTACTCTCCATCACCAGGCCTGGAATGGAGACATGAAACAGCAAACACACACACACATACACACACACACACACCTCGGGCATGAATGCACAAACACAGTGAATTTCCACCTTTTTTTTTGTTATTCTGCAAAATGGAACAATGGTGACTCTAAACTGACTTACTGATGTTGCCAGAGAAGCTCTTTCAGTTCTGCCAAGGTCTTCTGTGACACAAAGTGATAAGAGTGTTTATTATCTCTCTGACTGGAGTGCAGAACGCCAGAATAGAATGGAGTAAAAGTATTCTATTTCTGTTTGTATATTTGAAAAGTTCTATTGAATCTGATTATACAACAGTTAGTTCAGAGTAATTTGATTGGACAGAAAGGCCATCCATGAGAGCTGTTCTTTGGCTATGACAGCACTGGGACTAAATGTAACTTAATTATTTAAAATCATTATTAGAAAATATTGCATGAGGAAACACCAGACATGTGGTTTTATCATATTACTGACATTAATGATTTTTTTTTAGATTTATTGAGATGTTCTTTCAAGGCTAGAATCTGCCAAGCATAATTCTACTGTTTTATGAGTTGATTTTTGTGTTGATTTTTTACAGTTATTCTACCTGGAACTGTTTTAGACATCAAAGCCAAGGAAGGCTTGTGAGATGACAGATTTGCTTTTGTTAGCCTTGCTTGCATACTTCTCTTTCACTGGTCTTCCCATGGCTGCAAAATGGTTCCTGTTCGTTCATAGCTGTAGAGTGATTTAACTTTCTTTTAAATCAATTATTTAGACAAACCTGCCATTTTAGAGACATCCAGTTAATCCTGGCATCATCTGTGGTATCATACATTTTCAAATTCCAAGCCAATGTTGTGAAAATCTCTGTCTGGGATAACATGTTCACCATAGGTTCCAAAACTGTTATCAAGATTTATTTATTTTTTATTTTATTATTCTCAAAGATTTTTGTATTTTATTTATTCCTTTTGAGATGCAGCTAATTTACTTCCGATTTTTGATTGAGTTCAGAGAGTCATCTCCCAGGACTGTTGAAGATAGGAGGTGTGTCGTATCAAAGTTTGACGGAATTAACTTCTGTCTCCTCATTGAACTTGGCAAAGCAGGCTGAAAGCATAGCCTTGGGCCAGTTTCCCATTCATGCTCAAAAGACTGACATCTGCTGACATCCGGTATGTTCTTCACCTTTGCGTCGAGATCCTTAATTTTCCGTCCCTTTAAGAAAACTCTTCAATATTAAACTTTCTTCCCCCTTGATTCCTCCAATTAATGCTAACCCTTAAACCTCTCCCGAGATCACGTTCAGAGTTGAGAAGAATAAAAAGAGACTGTTAACAAGGGGAATCTGCATTTATTGTATTTTTTATTTTTAAAATGTAAAAGATGACTTTTTTTCCTCCACAGTTTCTCAGAACATTTAGCTGGTTCTGTTTGTCCCTGTCGGTGCTCAATGACACCTTAAAACCAGGAACTTTTGAGGTAGTTATATACCATAGGAAGCTGATCAGAAGGCCAGCTGTGTGTGTATGTGTCTTTGTGCGTTGGTGTGTGTGGATGGTATTTCTATCTGCTTTCCAGGGTAGGATTACCGATAACATTTCTACGAGCCTGATTACATTATGATTGAAACCATGGAGTCTTTATGAGGTGCGGTATCTGGGAATGATAAAGAAGCTGTGATAGTGAGCTTCAGCCACTTCATTCATCAGCTGTTGCGTCAACTCTACCTGAAGTGATTAATGGTGGCCATTTTGTGTCAAAACCCTCACCACAAATCAGTTTCTTATGAAAGGAAAAAGACAAATCCTCAGTCAGTCAGCATTGGAACTCTCAAACATGAACATCAGAGAGGAAATAAACTTACGGTTCTCAGCTAGAACCATCTGGAAAAGGTGCTAAATGCCGGGCCGACATTGTGGCATAAGAATGTTAAATGTTTGTATTTTCTTCAGTCACCAGATGGTGTTTTTTTCCCTGACATCTCTATTATTCAGATGTAGAAGACAGCAGGCTGTGATGCTGATGATATTTATGCCCTTGGTCTTTCAACCACCGTACAGTAATTGTGTCAAACAATGAGCCCTCAGTAACCTCTTGCAATTATTCATGAGGATTTCCACAAAGGGAAATAAAAAGACGATCCCTTTAGTGTGGCACAGTATCACCTTAGCACAAGTCTGAAACATTTAGATCTGGATTTTTCCATCGGATGCTTCACCACATGCACACACAAACCAACACACACACACTCTCTCTTACAAATACACGCTGACACACTCTTTCTCAGACACACTAACACACACAGTGATTCCATGTGATGTATGTCACAGAGGTTTTCCTCCTTTGGAATGTATTGTTACTGGGATAATGGAGCACGGCCCATCTATAAAAAGCTCCTGAAGTCAGATGAACAGTTGCTGCCAAACGACACCGAAAGCAATTACAGCGTGTTTCAACACCCTTTTTCATAGCGAAGACCATGTCTAGAGAGCTGGTCTCCGCGCGTACAAGACTCATTTGGTTTCCATTACCATACCCTGTTGAATCATATTAAAGTGCCTGACCGTCAATCATATGTCTCTGCTTCATCTCCACACATCACCTTTGTGTCAAAGCATCAGCTGAAGATGAAAAAAGAAAACTATTCTTTAAGAACTTGGCTCTTTGTTTTAATATCCCTCCATCAGATGTGTTGAAATAAGAATCGCTCAAACAATTTTCACCAGGACTTGTAATGACCCTGGCCCCCCTTAACTTTGAAATTAGAAGACAATAGGAGAGAGAATCTTCATGCCATCTTTATTAATGCTCAGGGACTGTGAATTCAGCAGAAAAAGCTGAGCTTTTTTTCTTCTTCTCCCCTCTCTCTGTCTGTCTCTCTCTGTCTCTCTCTCTCTCTCTCTCTCTCTCTGTCTCTCTCTCTCTTCTCTCTCTGTCTCTCTCTCTCTTCTATCTCTCTCTCTCTCTCTCTGTCTACCTCTCCTTCTCCCTTTCTCTTTCTCTCCCCCTTTATTTCTCGATGAGAATACACTCATTGTTGAATGTCACAAAGGCCCAGAAATACTCAATAAAAAAAAGAAGAAAAGAAACTGATTATTTCTGCCCCCGCTGTTTCATCTCCCTCGGCCCCTCCTCATTCAATCCCTCCTTCTGGCAGTTAAACTTTGAGTGGGTTGGCTGTTAATTGGATTCAGATTGCAGTAATATTATGGCACTGAGGATCACTCTGTTTAGGCCTATTTTTAAAGGTACAGCTTCTAAACTGAAGGTAGCATTGTCGTTTGTCACAGTCAAGAGTTTACCGTGTGAAAAAGCAGCATATCTGCTGTTCGTGTGTTGGGGCAGCAACTACCAGAAGCGCCTACGTTGCCCGATAATTATCCCCCGGGATGATGTCATACTTCATCCCAAGCATGTGGTCCCATCCAAATGATCATCATTGACTTCACCCTGCTGAGTCAGCTGTGTGTGTGTGTGTGTGTGTGTGTGTGTGTGTGTGTGTGTGTGTGCGTACAGATTTATAGACATAGAGAGAAAACTAAATGGATGTGTGCGTGTGTATGTATGTGCATGTGTGTGAATGTAGTTGTGTGAGTGTGTGTGCAGAGCTATAGACATGGACACAATGATTTCTGTTCAGTGGGGTGTATGTTACTGACAGCCTTGTGTAGCTGAGTGTGGATACTGTCTGTTAAGCTTCTGTGTCTCATGCCTACAGTATGTATGTTCTGGTCAGGCTGGAGAGTGCGCTGTCCCACTTTCAGGGGTTAGGGAGGGGTGGTGGGAGATGAAATGTGATTTTCCATCTTCAAGCACAGCCAGGAAAGACTGAGAGGTGAGAGAGAGTGAGAGAGAGTGAGAGAGAGAGAGAGAGAGAGAGAGAGAGAGAGAGAGAGAGAGAGAGAGAGAGAGAGGCAGAGTGGAGGGGGAGAGAGGGAGGGAGGAAAGAGACAGAGATAGGGAGAGAGAGAGGGGAGACAGAGTGGAGGGGGGAGAGAGGGAGGGAGGAAAAAGAGAGAGATACAGAGAGAGACAGAGACGCATGTGAGGTGTTCTTTCAAAGGCCGCACATTTGTTTCCAATTCTCCCAAGGAGCCCTGAAACCAAATCACAGCCTTTCTATTGGAGCAAAAACATTGGCACACAATGACCCCCCCACACTACCCCAACCCCACCCCTCTCCTGCTTTCTCCTTCTCTCTGGAATAATATTTTCTTTCACAGGCATAGAACATGTTTGATCGTCTGCCTTATTAAAGGCGAACTCTGCCTCTGAAGTGCCTCACCGCTGTCCCACTCTCTCTTGTCTCTCCTGCTCTAAGCACCCACCTCTCTGCAGCATAGAGGCCTACTTTGGGAGCTCAGATGTGGGATGCAGTGCCAGACCAGTCCCCCTGTTTCAATCTGGAGGGTCATATTGTGTGCAGGGATTGGCTTTCCCACTGTGAAACGTTCTCTCCCTCAGCCTTGATCAATAGGATGTGTCACAGTTTGCATTGCAGTCCTCCCACAAAAAACCCCCGCAAAGGAATGTGCAACTCAAGGAAAAATCTTACAAGATGTAATTTTACTTCACGTCTGGGTCCGTGAACTTGAATAGAGGAAGATAGAAACTTTCTTGAGGGGGTTCCAGGGTGTTGCAGTTTTATATGTTCTCCTTTTTCAGCTTGTTTTATAAGTGCAGTGCAGGGCTTTGGTGGGGCAAACTTTAGTACGTCCACTTTCCTGAGAGTGGCGGTTAAATTGTGGACATAATTGCTGCTGGACGGTTCTATTCTTTGTTCTGTAGCGTGTTGTCAGCTCTCTAATGATTTACACGGGTTCAGGTCGGGTCCATTGTTGCACTGCTGGCTGACTTTTCACAGCGATATCGTCTGTTTCCTCTGATGCAAGGGTCTAATTTGCTCATCTTGACCATGAAGATTAGAAAGTGCCTCTGCCAGCCTGCTCAAGAGACCCCCCCACCCCCCCCACCCCCCAGAGACAACCACATGATTCAGCTTCCTGTCTGTCCCATTGTTTGAGAAGAATTTCCTGTTTATTAATCATAAGACAGAGTGAACAGTTTCTGCCAACACCTATAGCAATGGTCAAGTGAAAGGAACTGAAAAGACAAATAGTCTAATACCAAACCATTATACTCCAGATAAGACTTTCGCCTCTCTCTCTTTTTCTCCCCACACACACACTCTCTCTCTCTTTGAGTCTCTCACTTCTCTCTCTCTCTTCTCTCTCTGTGACTTTTTTTGCTTTTGATCGAATATCAACAATATGTCAAATATGACGTTCCATGATTCTATTCATTGAAAAAACAAACAACAAACTCCAAAAAACTACCCTGTACACATTGATAAATCTGTCTGCCTTCCAAGTAAGCAACTGTTTATTACACAGCACTCCCTCTCTGCATTGATGGATTAGCTTGGTGGAATTTACAGGCGAGGGTATTATAAATCAACACTCCTCTGACCTTTCCTTATAAAATGGGAATCAAAAGCCAAGGCTGATTTCCAGCACAGCCTGAGTGCAAAAAAGTCGGCTGGGGTTGGAATGATGTGTCAAGGCATTTGTTGGACAGGAATATTAAAACCCTGATATAAAGCAGAGGACAGTAAAAACGACTTGAGTTATGGTGTCCGACAGACCATATCCTGTACACTTCAACTGTACATGCAGAAGTGGTTATCACGTATGTGTGTACGTGTGGTTGTGTGTGTGCGTATGTGTGTGCGTACATGTGTGCAGGTGTTTGTGTTTGTGTGCGTGTGTTGGTGTGTGGTTTTCGAGCACAGACTAATCAGAATGCGTCATCGTTCAGAGGCACATTGTGAGCATGAGCTCACACCATCCTGTCCATTCATTATCAGCTCAATCACATTCGGACTTTCTCTGCTCCTTCACTGTACCACATCAATTCTCGTCCCGTCTTCCACAACCTCTTCGTTCAACCGAACTATTCATTGGGTTATATTAGACAGAGAAACCATTTTATAAAACTGATCCAGGAGAGACACATTCAAACCAGACGAGCTGATGGAAAATGGCTTGCCAGTGCTCCTAATGCCTGACTCCCCTCCCTGCCAATGAGTGATTAGCTTAAGGGTTTTGTATGATGGAGAAAGTTGGGTGACGTTTTGTGAGAGGCTCATAAAAGTTCAGTGTTTCACTGTTCTCATTAGGTCCCAGTCAGCTTTGATTTCCTGTGCGCGAGCAGAGTGGCAGGCCTTTCGGTGACTGTGTTCTAAATGTAAATCACGGCTGAATGGAATTACGCTGCCGGTCAGACATCTGTATTTTAACTGGCCCACGGCCACCCCCCCCCCCACACCCCCCTAGCCCTTAGCAACAGGCTCCCACAAAAACACTAATTTATAGGCCAGCGCAAAGAATACACCCCACTACGCATGCAGGCCGGCGGGGAACAGCTTTACACAGCAAAAACAATATTTAGCAGATGAGGTCAGTCCTCCAGTGCCCGTTGGAGCATCTGCATGCGAAGTCGGCAGAAAATATTACGCTTGGCCAGTGTCGATGGGTTTCCTGTGCCTGTCCATGTAATTGTTTAGACTCTGGGCTGCTTATTTTTGCTGCGGGCTTCGGTATCTAGCCTTCGGCTGCTAATTGAGAGAAGGTCTGAACGGTGTATTTGGAAATAAAGGATCGTCTCTGCCCATGCCTCTGGGCAGCAAGAGGAGGCTTAAGGTGCTAAACAATTAGCTAAGTGAAAAAGAAAATGCATTTTTTTATGTAGAAAAAGTATTTGGAGTTAATCGGCAGGTTTGAGATTTTCTTTTGAAAAAAGAGGATTGAAAACAGTTCCAGGCAGACAGAGGCTATTGTGACATCACCAGGACGAGCAGCATCCCTGATCCCTCGGGGCACGGCCCTTCGGACCAGACTGTCTGAACCAGCCACAGTGACCACTTCTGGATTTAGTGTTTGAATAACAGTGGTATGGATTTACTTTGCTTTTAAATTTATTTCTCAGAGTATTCCATGTTCGTTTTTTTTCGAATCTGCCATTTGCAACAGATTTACAGCCCAGTGTAGAGTGCACCCAGAAAACCACTCAGTGGAATAAGTCCATTACTCACTCAATTACAGGAACAGCTCGGCATTCTGGGTATGGCCAGAGAAACAGGAAGGAAGTTGCCTTGTGGCTACTGGAAGGGTTTACAATGTCAATGTTCATAGCTGAAACCAGCTTTGCGCCTCTACTCAGCTCAGCATGGGATGAAAGGAGGAGGTTTAGAACTTGTAATGTAAGTAGGGTGTTTAGAGCAGTTCTACTACAGACACATTGATGCACTTTGACATTAACATGTCGCGTTTTGTTTTCTGTACTCTGAGGTGTTCAGTGGTGCTGGTGGAGCCAGCTTCATACACAGTGCCTTCACTGTCCCTGTCTTTTTCTAAGTCTCACCAAAAGAACACGGCAGAACAATATTTTTAATTACGCACAATTGCTGTAATTTACATCTTTATGGTCCTTTTCCCTTCAGAACAATTTCCGAGTGAACAGATTGTCCTTGTTACAGCCAGTGTGATACCAAGCAGCTACACATTTGGTCTCTCCCTTCTGAAATCCGATATCAAACAATAATTGGCTGGCTTCTTGGTTTCCAGATTCCTCAGAGACAACCTACTCTTTTCTATCTATATTGTTTATTTCCCCAGAACAGCGTGAGGCTTATCAAACACTATCTCAGTTTACATGTTCTGATTAGAAAGCGAGCACTTCCTCCTGTTGGGTTTGTTCTGACATCTGGTACTGTAGACTTTGGGCCAGGGGGCTTGGCCCAGAAGGAATCTGAGGAGAAACAAGAGGAGGAGAGGAGAGTAGAGAGGGGATCTTAGCTTGTGTGGAGAGAAAAAGAGGGTGGTTGGAGGATGACAGAAAGAGAGGGGAGAGACAGAGAGAACAAGAGAGAGAGAGAGAAACACAGTTTAAATCTTCACAGATCCAAAGATAATAGAAAGTGACATTCCCTGCAGTCTGCTAAATCAAGGCCCTACTTCCTCAGTTCGTTCTGTGATTGTGCCGTGTGCTGAACGGGTTGTTTGGCTGCAGGAACCTTAACAAAAACAGCCTGTATGGAGGAGTTTGAACCACCGACAGTCAGCTCAGAGGGAACTTCTAGTTGTGGTGAAAGGGTGTGTCTTTGTGTTAGTGTGTGGGTGTGTGTGCATGGTGTGTGTGTGTTTGTGGTGTGTGTGTGTGTGGTTATGAGTGTGTGTGTATGTGGGGAGGCGCGTGTCTGTGTGTTTATGAGTGTGGTTGTGTGTGTGTGTCTGTGTGTGTTTGTGAGTGTGTGTGTGGGTGGAGGGTGACTGCTTTGTGGACGTTTAAGATGAGGTTTGCATGGAGGCTGTGGAATTCTGAGGAATCTGCAGTCAGTGTCATGGAGAGGTCTCTCAGTGCTTCGCCATCGATCAGAGCAGGAACAGGAAGTGAGATGTGGAGCTTCCTGTAGCTGTGTTGCCCTCTCCTCCACATGAAACATGCTATTACGTTCACATTAGGTTAATAGTTTGAGTATTTGCAGCAGATAGCTGTGGATACACTAAATCAGGCCACACTTAGGTTTGGGGACATGGATTACATATTTTTGAGGACTAAGAAACAACATGTTGGCTCTCTCAGTCTATCTCATCCTTTATACCAGGATGTTATTTATCCCAGATAATCTCTTGGTGAATAACAATCTTGTTGTGGGATAGTATGGGATTGCTGCACTGGAATCAAAGCTATGGACAAAGAGAGCGAGGGCCTGGAGTGGGGTTCGCTCACGCGCCTTCGAGGCCTGGATGCAAAGACAATTACTGGGCTGTGGGCACGGGAGACAAACCGTGCTAAGTCCATGTGGGATGTCTTCCACTAATCCCCCCCAAACTAGGCCAAGAAGCCTTTTCCAGGAATCTGGAGAAACATCAAGAACTTGAGAATTCTATTTGCTTGACTGGGAAAGAGTGTTCTTTCTCGTCTCTTTTTTGTTGTTTTTTTTGGTTCCTCTCTCTCTCTCTCTCTCTCTCTCTCTCTCTCTCTCTCTCCCTCTCTCTCTCTCTTTTGTTCTCTCACTTCTCTCTTTCTCTATCTCTTTCCCTACAATACAGCCTACGTATAGTGCCACAGGCTCCTGCTACAGTGAGGGTGGCATGTAGGTTTCATATAAGAAACATGGTTTTCTTGTTTTGGAAATGAAATATATGAGATATTTAAACGATCTCATAGTAAAAGCAAACATTAAATCAAAAGGCACATTGTAATCTGGTGTAATAGGGTACAAGAAAAGAAATCAAGCAACATTGCCTTTTTAATATGGGCACTTACCCCCGACTCTGTCTATTCAGCGTGAATCTTTTGGCTAATGAGCTCCAAAGAGAGTTCAATCTGAAAAGAATAGTCAGTTTAGGCAAACAGTATCACCAAAGTTCTTCAAACTCATGAATTTGCAAAACAACCACACAAGTCTTTCTTTTCACCTGAATATTACATTGATTACTGAGAATTGTGTCCAATTACATTTTGCTCAAGGGGTGTAATCTCAGGCTTCAAATCTAACAGTTGTCAAGTGTGAAAAAAGTGACCTGACTGCACCTTTGGAGCAGGAGAGAGGATTACGAGTAGAAATTATATTATATTTTAATTACAGGCAAGACTTCATAATAAAACCAACTCTCTTCCATTACTCAGTGTCTGGTAATCACATCACTGTGATTGTAAACTCAGAGACAACTGAACTGAACTGAGAACCCTGAGAAGTTCATCTGAAAGCTCATGTCTAACTACATTTATCTTAGACTGTGATTAGTCAAATCATCTAGACAGAAAAAAACCCTGATCTCACAGGTAAGCATGGTGTCATTGCAGGTATAGTAACAGTAGAGTGAGATCCTCTGGAAATTCAATACAGAATTGGACTGGGACCCATCTGGAAACACTGGGTCTATGTGGTCTGTTTTAATGTTATTCCACTGCCTGGGGGGTCGGTGATGGAGGGTGGGGGGGTGAAGAGCCAATCAGATCTCTGGAAATGTTGGTTCCATCTCCTCCACAGTTCGCAGAGGGATGCAGTTTCGACGCGCTCAGCCTAATTGAGTTAGGTCATAGATATAAGAGTTTATTTAGAATAGGTAGAATCCCATTAGGTTCTCCTCCCAACATTTATTTTAGACCCCAGGATCATTTTCCAAGCACTAGCAGCCCCTGGCTACCCAAGACACAAAAACACACAGCAGAACAAAACAAAAAAACACATGTTTAAAGGTATGGTTTCATATCTCCTCTGTATGTCTCTCTGTGTTTCTCTGTCTCTCTCTCTCTGTTTCTTTCTATATTTCTCTATGTCTCTCTGTTTCTCTCTCTCCCCTCCCAAAGCTCTCTCTTTGCTGGATTAATTCTTGTAATATCAGTGAGCTGGGTTTCACAGAAGGTGAATGTACTTGACGTGTGTTCCAGCATGTGATATAGGAAAGTAGGTTACCCTTCTGAATCCAGCCAGACCCTGATGTTTTCACAAAAACACCCCCTGCTACCCTCCCCTTTCCACCCTGGTTTCATGTTAAAAAAGGAAAACCGTCTGACAAATTATGGTAGAGAAATATGTGGTACTACTAAAAAAAAACTGCAGTTATACACAGTACGTAGGTTAGCTAAAAGTCCTGCAGTGATAATATCTGGTCAGCTCTCCCTACTCTATAATTAGTGATACAGCAACATTATTTATGTCGCTAGTCTTCAGATGAAAGACATTTTAGTTTGTGGACCGTACAGAATTGTGGGCTTTAGGGGAGATCTCCAGTGTTGAACCGTGTTAAGTTGTAGGCAGTGTGTAAACAATGTTGGACTCCTGGCCTGGATAATGAATGCTTAACCTCGGGGCAAGCTGTACTTTCCCTCGTATTGATGTGGTCTCCGCCCAGAAACACTGCCCTGGCAGAGAGAGCCAGCTGCCCTGTGACATGGCCATGTAAATAAGAGCAGGCTGGATTTATAGCGCTATGTTGGCTACCTCTGAAAACACCCCAAAGAAAACTGAGGAATTCATCCTAACTGTCTCCTCGACCCCCACCCCCCTCTCTCTCTCCCTCTCTCTCTCTCTCTTTGACTCTCTCTCTCTTTGTCTCTCTCCAACTCTGTCTCAAGTCATCCCTATCTGTCTCTCTCTCTCTCTCTCTCTCTCTCTCTATCTCTCTCTCTCTCTCTCTCTCTCTCTCTCTCTCTCTCTCTCTGACTGACATGGAGTGTCAACAACATGTTCTCTACATCAAGTCTGAGAGAACCTCAAACATCAAACATCAACCATCTAATTGAAATTCAGAAAGATGGAAAAGTACAGTACATCATACCCCTTTTACGTTGCAGACTCAGAGCACATCCTGGTAACTGTCGCTTTCAAGTTTCATATGATACGTGAAAGAGCCCTCAAGGGCCTCTCAGAGCTATATTATCAGCTCACCAGCTCATCGAAACCGTGTCGGAGCGTCGCAGCAGAGACATCGTCAACGCTCTCAGCCACCCTCACGCCACTCTTTTCACCCTCACAAGGATGTTTGCCAGACAGGATGAGATCACAGGTCACAGCGCAGTCTTTCTCCCGGACTGAGAGGACCACAGACTGTGTGAACATACAGAGAGTGTGGTGAGGAGTGTGTGTGGGGGAGGGCCCGGGGAGGAGGGAGATGTGTCTCTGTGTTGTTGTACAGCTGCTCTGGGTGTGTTGTGAGGGAAGAAAGGAGAGGGCTGTTTGTCAGACAGTCTCTTCTCCCTTTGCTTTTGTCCCTGGGGGATGAAGAGAGGAGGGGAGTAGAGGGGTGACTCACAGTGAGGTAACAGGATGTAGCCTACTGCAGGACTTGATGCGTGTTCATGTGTCATCGTGTTGAGTAACACACTCAGACAACTTCAGGGAAGTGGGGTGTATGTACATGTGTGTGTCTGTGTGTGTGTGTGTGTGTGTGTGTGTGTGTGTGTGTGTGTGTGTGTGTGTGTGTGTGTGTGTGTGTGTGTGTGTGTGTGTGTGTGTGTGTGTGTGTCTGTGTGTGTGTCTGTGTGTGTGTGCTTGTCTGCACTTGCAACCTTCAGAGGAAGTGAGTGTGCTTTGGGTGGGATCTGACTGTTTTGACTGTCGTATCAAGTAGCTATTCTCTCCACCAAAACGAGCTCCTCACAGCATGTCTGCGGTTGGCACCTGCGTCGGGTGAATATAAAAATATTGAAGAGGTGCTTTGATGTGGTAAATACCTGAAGCACCACTGTGCCAGTAGCTGTCCCCTTCACCATCTGCTAGCCTTTCAACGTACACAGTGTGTCTCTCAAACTGAAACGGATTCCCAAGTACCCCTCTTGACATCACATCCACTACCTCAAATAATAAAAATGACACCCGTACGAGAAAAAATGAAACTGCTCTAATCCATATGGCACGGCAGATATAAAGCTATTGATCTGCGCTCGAAAAGTCTGCGAGTGTCAATAGATGCCGATACTAATGATGTGTAAAGGGGACAGGGGCTGGCAGGCAGATTTATTAATTTCATTCAGTTCGAGCAGCTGTCTAACTTGAGCTTCCTGTTTCCCTCTTTAGCATCTCGGCCTTTAATAACCCTGACAGCCGTCGTCTGAGAACCGCCTGCGAGGACGAGCTCACACAAGACACTGCTGCAAACTCACTCACTAACGCAGGCACTCCTGGAGTAATGACTGGAGAAGTTCAAACTCTTTAAACAGTTGGCTGGACTGCGTTTGGATCGGACGATCGTGACTAATGAAGCCACCGCTACATTGACTGATCTTTAAAGTATTCTCATGAAAATGCATCTTTTTCAGTTAGCTTGCGTCTCAGTTGAAGCTGTCGTTTTTTAGTGTGAAGTGGATGGATCAGATGGATCAGCAGAGTAGGAAGATGAAGAGAGATGCAGAGTATTTTAGTAGAGTTAGGGTTTGATTGATGTACAGTAGATGACATTGTTCTTTCTGGGGTTGTGTGACCCATGCACTCTATTCAAGCCAGACTCTGAGGTTAAGTCAGTTCAGATGTTAACCTTTTAAAACCTTTGTCAGCAATGTGGCCTGTCTCACAAAAGGAAACACACACAAGCACATGCATGCACACACACACACACACAAACACACACACACAAACACACACACAAACAAACACACGCATCACCCCAACCAATCTCCTCAGTCAAGGATTCTGGAAAGCTTGCAGTTATCCCTGACCCAAAACAATGTGTCAGATCCTGTCGGCTGAGCTGCACTTCCTGTAAAGAACATGAAAGACCTCTAGGTCACACTCCTGACCTTTGACTGGCGAGAAGCAGAATATCTGGATCTCTTTGCCTCGAGCGTGCCCTGCAAAAAGAAACACTGGACGCACAGACCCCAATTCAGTTCCTTTGTGGGTTGTGTTGTTTACGTGTCTGGGATTGTTTCTGTAGGAGGGAGAAATAACTTATGAAAGAATATTGACAATTTGATGCCTTTTTATTTCACTGCAGTAGGTATTATTCATTTCCCCAGCACAGTAAACGTCTTAATGAAAAGCAGTTTCTGTGGCAGAGCCGTGGGGGGTTCAGAAGGGGTACAGATTGGGTCAATCCACACCTGGTGCCCGCCAGACCCTGGAGACCTGTTACCAGTGTTCCAGCCCGATCAAGGAGTCGGAAGATTCTACGCACCAAGGTAGTTTCACCCCACGATGGAAGGAACCTGTACGGTTCCGGTTGCGGCTCCCTCTCACGTTTAAAGGAGCTGTCAGCAGTATTTACGACTGAATGAAAATCTGGCAACAAAAAAAGTCAGGCACATAAATGTTTCACAAATTTATATACTGTATATGACACTAATGAGACGTTTAGGTATATGTGAATTCCATTTGAAGTTATCATGGAATAAATGTTATCCATTGTTTTTGTTTGTGTTTTGTGACCTAGAATATATAAACTTTCTGTGTTCTGTGAATTTCTGATTCTCAACCTTCGCATGATGGGTGAACGCCCTCTGAAATCTCAGGTCTGAGGAAGTGCACCATCTAAAAAATACTGTTAAAGATGAGTAATTTACATTTCTCTTTTTGTCATGCCATCTCTTATCTCTCTCTTTCATTTCACCTTCTCCCCTTTGTCTCTGTGTCTCTATTCCTCTCTTTCTTACCACCATCCTCCCATCCTGCTGTCTCTCTCCCTCTCCTTCTCCCATTCCCTCTCTCTTTCCTTCTCCCTCTCCCTTTTTTTCTCTCTCTCTTCCTCACCCTTTCTCCCTCCCTCCCTCCCTCCCTCCCTCCCTCTCTCTGTGTGAACGACAGCTCTGTGCTAGACGGTGATGGGTTTGCCCTTGACATTGAGCATTCCGTCAGCCGTTCCGTGTCTATTGGTTAATGCATGGATCTCGTGGGTTTCTCGCCAGGGTTCTCCTGTTCCGACCGCATGTCACACTGCGAAACCACAGGCGTGGCCTGGGGCATGTTTTATGCATGCTACACAGGAACAGTGAAGCTACATACATGACACATGTAGGACATGATGCTATCCGGCCTGGTCACACGTATGTGTGAACCAGACTTGAATGTGAGATGCATGCAGATGTATTTAGAGTTTTCCCATTAAATACAACTAAAAACTAATCAGTTTAGTTTTCTTTGAACATTAATAATTATGTGGGAAAGGGTGTTTACTGGATGTTGAAGATCTACTTTGGGGCAAAGCTGTTTACTGGCTTTGAACATCCTATACCCTAACCCCCTCTCAGAACTTAAACTATGCACGGCATATTCTCTCTCTCTCAATCGTTCTCACTATTTTCCCTTTCTCACCCTCTTAAGTTTCTCTTTCCATCTTTCTCACGTTCTCTCTCATTCAACCTACCTCTCGCTCTCCTCCTTCTCGCTCTCCTCCTTCTCGCTCTCCTCCTTCTCGCTCTCCTCCTTCTCGCTCTCCTCCTTCTCGCTCTCTTCCTTCTCGCTGTTCGTTCTCTGGTGCAGCGGTGGGATTGAGGAGTTCAGGAGGAGTGTGTCGGTTAATTAGCCTCGAGGTAGCCCTGAATCAACACTTCCAGTGTCTGTGGCAGCTCAGGAGTCCAGCAGTAGCAGACCTAAGCCTGGCTGTCTTAATGGTCTCCCTCTAATCCCTACTCAGAAGAGACCAGATGACCCAACCCTGTTTGCTGCTCTTCCCAGCCAGTGCCTCACTGTCAGGACAAACACCATCACTTTAGTGACTTTCACCTTCAACTCAAAAGGAACTCACCACAGACAGTAAACATTCGATGGAGGACATGTTAGCTTTTTATTTTTTATTCTGCAGATGTCAGTAAAGCGAGGTGTGTTGGGGAAGATGCCCTGTCCTAACTGCTGCATCCACAGAGAGACGAGGGGCTGTGACGCACCGGGTTCAGGAGACTCAGTGCTGTGTGTGCGTGCAAGGCCTGCTTGTCTGCTGGATTTCCACAGAAACCCCCTGACTCCGTACCAGGCTCTCCCTGACGCAGCTGTTGCATGCTGCCTCCCCCTCCTCCCCCCCTCCTCCTCCTCCCTCTCTCCTCCCTCCTCCTCCCTCTCTCCTCCCCCCTCCTCCCTCTCTTCTCCCTCTCTCCTCCTCCCTCTCTCCTCCCTCTCTCCACCCCCCTCCTCCTCCCTCTCTCCTCCCTCTCTACTCCCTCTCTCCTCCTCCCTCCTCCTCCCTCTCTCCTCCCTCTCTCCACCCCCTTCCTCCTCCCTCTCTCCTCCCTCTCTCCTCCCTCTCTCCTCCCTCTCTCCTCCCCCTCCTCCCTCCATCCTCGCCCCTCCCTCCTTTTTCCTTTCTCCCTTCCTCCCCCCTCCTCCCTCTCTTCTCCCTCTCTCCTCCTCCCTCTCTCCTCCCTCTCTCCACCCCCTCCTCCTCCCTCTCTCCTCCCTCTCTCCTCCCTCTCTCCTCCCCCCTCCTCCCTCTCTCCTCCCCCCTCCTCCCTCTCTCCTCCTCCTCCCTCCCCCCTATGGTCTCCCAGCCCGCCACTGGGTGTTAATCCCATCGCCATAGAGATGCGGTGCCGTGAGGAGCGACGCAGAGCGACGCCCGAGGCTTCCATCAGCAGACCTGTCAGCTCCTGAGGACTCTGCTCTCAGGAGGGAAACACACAGGGACACACCCACACACACACACACATCCCACACACACACCCAACACACACACACCCCACACACACACACTCCAGACTTACACACAGATGCTTCGAACTGTTACGTGAGCACAAAGGGAAGCCAAATAGCGAAGGTAAATCCACACACAGTTGCGTGCACATTGTGACATTGCTTGTAAAAAGGCTGCATAAATATCAAGACATTAATTCACAGAGCATTTAGTTGGCAATACACACATACTTTTAAACATGTGAATGTCCCTATCGTATTTACAGTAACTGCCATTTTTAAGTATTTAAAAAAACTTTACTGCCCTCCCCTGGATAACTGTCCTTCTAACAGCAAATACAGCCCTTCCCTGGTTCTGAGGGATTGATTTTAAATGTTTTCAGGTTGATGCAGTACTTTCCTGTAATGCACCAATGCAAAGAACACAGCAGACATACAATATCGTATTTGTAGGATAAAACATTTCAAATAGAGATCACAAGCCACTGCAGACATTCTCAGAGACCAGTCAACCATGACATCCCTCTTCAAGTAGAAAAATCCAATATCTCTCTCTCTCTCTCTCTCTCTCTCTCTCTCTCTCTCTCTCTCTCTCTCTCTCTCTCTCTCTCTCTCTCTCTCTCACCCTTCCCTTCTTTCTTTTTTACAACCCCTCCATCCTGCTACCTCTCTCTCTCTCCTCATCCCTCCGTCCACCACCCCTCCTGTCCTTGAGGTTCCCTCTCTCCACTCCTCCATCACAGTATCTTCTTTATGTCACCTCTCTGGCGACATCAATACCCCGTTTACCCGACGACACGGCATAGTCCCTTCTCATGTTCCACACAAAGGAACACAAGGAAACAGTCGTCCCCAAGAGGGAACCACTCCTGCTTCAACGCTGCTTTATTCCCACGGGGCGGGTTTAGGGAACAAGGCGGCATTTTAAGGGTTAGATCTTTCTTTTTTCTTCCATACTTTCAGACTTTCTTTTCTCACTTTCTCTCTTTTCCACTCTCTCTCCCTCTCTCCCCCCCCCCTCTCTCTCTCTCGCTCTCTCTCCCTTTCTCGCTCCCTCTCTTTCTCTTCCTCTACCACTCTCTATCTCTCTCTCTTTCCCTCTCTCCCTCTCTCGCTCCCTCTCTTTCTCTCCCTCTCCCACTCTCTCTCCTTCCACTCCTGTGCAGATGGTGGTAGATGGGTCTGAGCAGTGTTTCGCACACATCAAACCAGAAGCTCCATCTGCAAGAGTCTCCAACCAGTCCCAGATGTGTCCTCACCTCTGCTGTTACCTGACAGCCTGCGTAGGTGTAGCTTTGAATAACACAGAAGCTGCACATAAAAGCTTGTTTAGCCAGAATTAATATATTGTTTACTGTATACTGGACAGAGCGAAAGAGCACCAGCACCGCAAAAATATAAATAGGTTTAATTTGTAACTAATGTAATTTAGTAATTTTGTTTACTTTCACGATGAAATAATGATTTCCTCCCATGTGAAAGAGGTGAAATGCATAATGCATCATTTTCAGCTTGGGGATACAGTGATTGCTTTACGTATTTGAGTTTAAACAGAATATGACATGGGTTCTTTTGAATATTTATCATTGGATCATTGGGATTTATATGTTTTGTTTGTAAACATTTGTTGATCATGGTCCCATGTGGTCCAGCAGAGGAGAGTGAAAGGAGAGAAGGAGAGAGCGAGAGGGGGAGGGGAGGAGGTGAGAAGGATGGAAAAAGGTTAAGATGAGAGATGGAGAGTGAGGGAGAAGGAGAGGGAGAAAGGGAAGGAGGGAGGATGAAAGAAACAGGGAGAGGGAGAGAGAGATTGAGAGACGTAGAGAGATTGAGAGAGGAAGAGAGAGGTAGAGAGATTGAGAGAGGAACAGAGAGGTAGAGAGATTGAGAAGGGGAAGAGGAAGAGGAAGAGAGTGTGTATGGGGGGTAACATAACCATGTCAACGTTTGTTTTACCAGACAGATTAACATGTTAAATTATGTACATCCATGATGCCCATGCTAACTCTATGTGAGAGGCCATCAGCTCTATCCTGGATGAGAGGATGAGTGATGCTCTTCAGTAATGAGATGCGCCTCCCAGCCTTTGCTCCTGCCCATTATCTCTGCCAGTATGCACGAACATGAGGGAAGCTTCATTTGAATATGAAGTGGACTTTGATCAAAATATTTCCATTTAGAGGACAGTTGCAAGTGTTATTCCCTTACTGTAAGAGTTGATTTTGAAGAAACCCAATTGAACTTAACCCCAGTTCAGCAGTGGACTGAACAAATAGTTATATTCTTATCAGCACGTAAATGGATCGGTCTTTTTATTGATGTAAAAAATGCATATGGAATGTATTTGCATGCACAGATGTACTGTAGGGATGGAATTAATAACATGTGAATCAGATCAACTTTTAATGGCGATGTTCAACTAAATACTATTCCTGTGTTACTGCACAATTTGAAATCCATCATCTTGCACATTGTAAACATTGATATGACTTGGTGTGTCTTTCATTTAACTGCTTGAGTAGAAAGTTTAAGCTGAACTCTAACCCTAATGAATTGTTTGTGAACGTCCGGATTAGAATGTCTTCACGAGCACAAAATTGCATCATTTGGGAATTACTTACATGGGCTGTTGTGGTAAATGCATAAGCGTACAAATAATCTGGAAGCTTTCAACTGGTATTGACACAATGTGTTTTTGTCTGTGTTTGTGCAATGGTTTAGCAACAGAGAGAGGGAGAGATAGGGACAGAGATAAAATGCGAGAAGTAGAAAAGTGAGACAGAGAGGGAGAGAGAGAGGGAAAGGGAGAGAGATAAACAGAGAGAAAGGAGAGAGAGCTGGAGCTCTCTGAGATGTTGTTCCTGACCCCTCTCGTCCTAGAGCAGTTCCTGGAGCCTCGCCCACACACAGCCTCTGAGGCTTACCCTCTGGTATCAGCAGACACACACACACACGCACACAGCCTCACACAGCCAAGCAAGTCCTGTTCAGCTGCCAAGAACACGACCTCCGTTGACCCCTGACCCCTCACCTTTGACCCATGTCACTGCGCCACTCTCAGTGAGGCAGGTCTCTGGAGACGGCCTGTGTGGTCGAGCACCACCTCCCTCACATCTCACCATCAGGGCTGTCGGAGAACTCTCCCTCCTTCCTCCCCTGCTTGTCTCTCTCCTCTTAGTCCAATTGTAATCATTCACTGTTACAGGTCAAACTCCAAACCCGGAAGCAATATCCTTGTGACGGGAGAAGTTTCTTCTCCTCTGTAACCTACTCACACACAAACATACCTATACAAATCTATACACACACACAAACCTTTACACACACACACATGTAATCAGGAGGTAATCATGACGTACGGCCAGGCCTGGTGAATGCAACGTCTTTTAGAACGCAACCTCTTGATCTGCAGTCAAATGCTCTAACCACTGAGCTACACCCACGCCAACCCACTGTTAATATAACTAACAAATGATAGGGCTGACCCATGTCTGATGTAAGACACAAGGGTTATCAAAATGTTGTGGTGAATGTGAAGATAAAAAAGGGACGGTTTATTGTGTGTTTAGGCCGAGGGTGAGAGTTAAATAGAGCAGAACCCAGCAGGACGTGGCTCTCCTCACCGTGACGCCTTCTTAATAACACCGGACGCGGTCAAAGTTCTCCTCACTCTGGAGAAGCTGTTAGAAAGCTCTAAAAGTCTTAAGGCTCTCTGGAAGGAGAGACAAGGGGGATCTCTCTCTACTTCCATCCAGCTGACAAACCACCTTCCATGCATTTCCTCAATTAGCTATTAGCATATGCACTCGATTAGCATGAGCATGACTAATTCCTGGTGTCAACACACAGATGTCTTAGCAGATTAGCTGGCTAGCGGTAACAAGACTGTTTCCTTATAGAAAACAGCCTGTGGAAAAATAACTCGACATATCTAGGCCTGTTACTGTCAGGATTGACGTTAACACCTCAAGGTGTTCAAAGTCATTTTCACAGTCATTTTCAGAAATATATTTTATATATGTATATATGAAAAAGGAAGAGACATTTGCAGGAATGTTGTTTTGATTTTGGCACACTGTAGGTATTTCCCTGTTAGTGGTAAGGGCTATTGATACAAATCCATCTTCTCTGAGGTAAATATCACCTGTTAAATATTTACATTTATGTGTTTATCTGACCAGCTCCTGAATGTTACATATGTTTACGATATAAATATCTGAGATTGCGAACAGTTGTGGTAGCTTTTCTCTGGAAATATGTTTTCGATTTACGAGTGGGGAAAATACATGGAATTTGCTCTTTTCATTTCATTTGACCTCAGCGATTGTGTCCCCTTTCATGTGTTTCTCCTTCACACGCTCTCCCCTCATAAACTCAACCGAGAAGTGAAAGGCCAGCTATCACTCAAAGCTCTTTTCATTTACTGTACATCTTTCATGTCATATTTCTAGTCGTATTTCCTCTCCCCAAAAACACACACCAGATCAGAACAATGATAACAGCTTCAGCCTTCATAAAGTGTGTGTGGGGGGACGTGTGCCACTTGCACCTTTTGAAAGCCACTTTTTGGGTCACTGCTGGTGGTAAGTTCGGTGTTATGAAGCAAGACGTGTCTCCAATTCATCTTTTGTGTTATGAAAAATGTTAACACACACTCACACAGACACACACACATACACACATAGCAATTTGACATCCCATAAATATGTGTGGTTATTATAAAGTCGGAGGAGGGCTATTGTGTGTGATTGATGAGGTTTGCAGCAGGAACAACATCTCTGAGGCCTCAGAGCCTCCAGCCTCAGAGCCTGGCCTGTCCTGGGATGGGAAAACTCTCAGCAGGATGCACTCAGACAGGGAGGGCAAAAGTCAACATTGTCAGCTTTGCGTCGTAGAAAGCCCTCTTCCAGACTACACCATCCAACACAGGGTTGTTTTGAAGAGGAAAAGGGGCAGTATTGATGTGGTCAGAGTGTTGGGGTGTCATCCAGTAGCTTATTGTTTACATGAGGCCCTCCAGACAGCTGGGAAGAGCTGTGAACCAGACGTGGATGTTCAGAGGTAGAGACACAGCTGGGTGTTTGCAAAAAGAATGGCTGAGAGTAAAATGTACACAACCCTGCAGAGAGTCTGGCAGAAGAAAGCCGATTATGGATTGCTGCTCCATCTCTCGTTCCAGTGGAAGTTGGAATGGAAGTGGGGAGGGAGACAGAAAGAGGAGGAGTGAGGAGAGAGAGAGAGAGAGAGAGAGAGAGAGAGAGAGAGAGAGAGAGAGAGAGAGAGAGGGAGAAGGAGGAGAGAGGAGGCGGGAGGAGGAGGGGACTGGGGGAGGAGAGAGGAAGAAAGAGAGTGGAGGAGAGAAGAAGAGAGGAAAAAGCATGAGTGAAGAAGAGAGGAGGAGAGAGGAAACGAACAACTCACTGGTATTTATTATTTTTAGTCTTAATTTGATGTCAATATCAATACTAGCAGTCGCTTCTCAGAGTCAGGTGACAGAATGTGGAATCAGATTAAACTTTGTTGTAAGTCTTTCTTCAGTCATTCTCTCTCTCCCTCTTCCTCTCTATCTCTCTCTCTCTCTCTGTCCCTCCCCCTCTCTCTCTCTCTCTCTCTCTGTCCCTCCTTCTCTCTCTCCCCCTGCCATGCACAGACACACTGCTTTGCTCTTCCCCTCCTTCCCTACCTTTCACTCTTATTTCCATCACACTGTAATATCTGCCAATTAGTGAGAGTCCCCGTGTCTGGCCAATAGCATGTGATCTCCCAGCACTTCTTGATCAGCTCCACTCCCTTTGATTCCCGAGATAAGAGGGAGAACTGCCACTTCCATCTCCACACATTACCGCCAGAATCATTGTGCTCTATTACTCAAATAATATTTGATTTGGCACTACACCTAGGCTCCAAATACAAAATAATCAAGGCATACATTCTTCCAGGATCCTTAGAAGGTTTGTTATTCTAGTTTCTTTCTTGTACGGCAGACCCTGCCTGTCTGTGTTTAATAAGGCATCATCAAGCAGAATCTGATCCTCTCCATGCACTCTGGGGAACTCAGTTTCACAGAAAGGCCCTGAATCACAGAGAAAACCCATCAAGATCAGCAGTTCACTGGAGTGCTCTTACTGGTGAGAAACTGTTAAATGCAGTAATCTATGGCTTGTTCTGCTATCCCAGACAGCACACTCTGCAGCCCAGCAGGGCTCATAGCTTGTTAGTGACCAGTGGAGGAGAACCAGCAGAGCAGTCTCCCTGGTTTGGGAGTCCCCTAGCTCAGCAGGCCCTTCCACCACAGCATCGCACACACACTCACACACACACACACAGTCTAATGCACACACACAGACGCAGACGCACAAACACATTCTGTACACACATACACACACTCACACAGTCTCACACACACATAAGCAGTTACACACACACACATATATACAGACATACACACACCACAGCACACACCCAACTCCCCATCACCCAACACTGCAGTCATTATTTTATATTAGGACCTCTGATGATGCCACACTTTCCATGGGCCCATGCATGTGGCCTTACTCCTGGCCAAGTGTCACAGTGTGTGTGTGTGTGTCGTCTGTCGTCTGGGTGGCAGAGGCCCAGGAAGTTTTGCTCTCATGAGGAACAGTATCGCCAGCTCAGCAAGATTCTGGCCAGGACTGAACAGTGTGTGAGTACACGCCAGCATCTTCAGCCCCCAGAATCACCACTCCTTCACAACAACCTCACTCATCGTTCATTGAAATGTCAGAGCCATCTGTTGAAACAGTAAACCAGTCCAATACAATGTCAGGAGAGCAGTGACCAGGCCTCGGGTGAGGAGAATGGGTCTGAAACAGAGAGACCCAAGGAGTGGTTCAAAAAGGGGTTGTGGATATATGTTCTGCCCCAGATCAGGAGACTCCTGTCACCAGAACCCAGGAAAGCCCATCTGTTGGACCCATGAATAACAGAAAATGCTGGGGATGAAGTTGTGAACATTGATTACAGTAATCAGATAGGTGAGCAAAGGGTCTGTTTGTATGAATGAATGAATGAGTGAGTGAGGGAGGGAGTGAGGGAAGGAAGGAAGGAAGGAAGGAGGGAGGGAGGGAGGGAGGGAGGGAGGGAGGGAGGGAGGGAGGGAGGGAGGGAGGGAGGGAGGGAGGGAGGGAGGGAGGGAGGGAGGGAGGGAGGGAGGGAGGGAATGTTTTCATGTAGATGTGCACTAAGTCTCAGGGTGTCTCACACACACACACACATACACACACACACATGTGCCCGGCTGCCTCGCGTCATCGCCCGGCCCCCTACCACGCCTGACAGGAGAGAAAACAGAATTAGTCAAATCAGGCACAGCACTGATGAGGAAAAACACAGATCCATGGCTCACACATCTGCCACCCAATCAGATCGGCCGGCCCTGAGAACAAAGCACAGACTGGAACACACACACACGCACACAAACAAACACTCAAATCCACCCACACACACACATACGCACAGCAGAGCAGGTCCGCCGCCCAGGCCGGTGTTGGGTTGCGTCTGGCGGGAGTGTGGCCGCTCTCCTCTTCCTCTCTCTCCTCTCCCCGTGTGTCGGGTAGAGCGTGTCGGGTTCCCCCTCCAGACACAACGACAAACAAGAGCTTATTAGTTCCTTCCTCCAGGCACAAAGCCTCAGTCCTGAGACAACAGGAGGTGTGTGTGGAGAGGACCTCCTTCTGAGGTGTCTGGGTCTGAGGTCTGACTGGCTCCCTCTCTGACACCCAGGGTCAGAGTGGGAGGCTCAGGCACAGGACTTTGCTCTGTGTTGTTTGGAAGGCTAATGTTTATGTGCTTCAAGCAGTAATGTGTGTGTGTGTTTGAGTGTGATGGAAAGAGAGCACTTGTGAGTGTGTGTATGCGTGTGTGTGTTTCTGTCTACTTTATCCTCATTTACAAAGTTGTTTACAAGGGGATGCATCTGCTGCATTGATCACTGCTTTCCCTGTCGGATCATTTAGCTGTCTGGAAATTCCCCACAAAAACATCTGAAACGTACTTGGCTTGTGTCTGGAGGGGCTCGGTCCCCTCATACTTTTAAACAGTCACGCTTCACCGCCTCTATGTGTAAGTGTTATACCATCAAAAGATAGATCATAATTTTTAAGAACCAGATTCTTTGAAAACCCTGAACAAGAAAAAACCTCACAGTGGTCTTCGAACTCGGATCTCAAAGAGACATGAACTCATAGTTTAAGTGGTCTGGAGGAAGTCAATAATCTGACATTTAAGCCCTGGTAGCTAACAGACTCTGTGTGGCCTTTCAGACCGGAGTGAAAGCATCCCAGAAGCAGCCTATGTGCTGTGTGTGGCATACTGGTTCACTTCTGTTACCTGACTGTGACTTTCTATTTATGCTTGTTTGTGTATGTGCGTGTGTGTGTTTTAGTGTGTGGCATTACATGTGTGTGTATGTGTTTTTGTTCAGGCATGTGTATGAGGGCGTTGCTCGTGCGTATGGCGGGCGGAATTGCATTTGTGTGTGTGTATGAGTGGGTGTCTTAAGCACGTGTGTCTAACTTCACAAAGGAAATGGACACTTACCTCCATCAGTCACTGTAGCTAACGAGCCAGTCACGCTGCTGTCGCCCAGGTTTGCTGCTGTGTTGTGTACACACACACACACACACACACACAGACAGACACACACAGACAGACACAGACAGACAGACAGACAGACAGACAGACTGTTTGTAGACCCTCCTCCCTTTATTGAGTGTGTGTGTTTGTGTGCCTGTGTGCATGTACGTCTGTTTGTGCGTGTGTGTGGGTGTGTGTGTGTGCGCGTGTGTGTGCATGTGTGTGTGTTTCTGTACAAGAAGAATCTTCTTGATCAGGACCAGATTGTTCATTGTTGTCACTTGACCCTGATTGAGCAGCTTCTCGTTCTGCTATTTTTAGTCCCTCCAACTTCCCTTCATACACACCTCTCAAGTCCAGCCGGTACATGATGATGATGATGATGTCATGCTTCAAACCAGGGCCGTCTCCCTGTCTTGTTAGGCTTAATTAAAAAGAAACGCTGATCACATTACAGAACTATATGGTTACACAGGAAGCGAAATGTAGTCGTGCACAAAAGAACGTGGCTCAAATTAGGCTTTCGCTTCAGCCAAATTATAGCTCTTGTCACATAATACATTTGAAATCATAGGAATATACAGAAACGTGATCCCATTGTGTTACAAGGTTAGTGGGGGAGAAAAAGCCTTCAGATTATTTAATGCGTAGTAGAAGTGTCAAGGGGTTAGCTTCTGTTATGTTTGGATGCACTTTTGTACTGTACAACCACAAGCAGAATGTACAGGGACTCATAAATACACTTTCTGAAAGATAGCGAAAGCACATGGAAATATAATTGAAAAAGTAACAGTTGTTCCTGATGGATGTTCACACTATGTTGTTTGGTAAACGAACGTTAGAGTCAAAGGTCAGAATAACTCAACGGGGGAACATTACAGAACAGTGTGTGTATCAGGTCAAAGTGTGTTTGTGTGTGTGTGGAGGGTATCTGTTTGTGTGTGTGTGTGCGTGTGTGTGTGTTGTGGAGGGGGTGTGAGGGTGTGTGTGAGTTCCATCTGTACATTTCTGTTCCTCTGCCTGCCTGCCTCCCTCCAGGACAGAGGGGTAATTTTCCATCCTGTCTTCGGCCTCTCATCCCTCCCTCATTTCCCTTCTTTCCATCTCTATCTTCTCCCCATGTTGCTTTTGGGCTGAAGGTTCTTCGCGGCATTTGGTAGGCCCCTGGTAAGCCACCTGGGGCCTGGTTTCTGTGTGTGTGAGAGAGAGCGAGAGAGCGAGAGAGCGAGAGAGAGCGAGAGAGGGAGAGAGAGAGAGAGGAGAGAGGGAGAGAGCGAGAGAGCGAGAGAGGGAGAGAGCGAGAGAGCGAGAGAGCGAGAGAGGGAGAGAGCGAGAGAGGGGAGAGAGGGAGAGAGGGAGAGAGCGAGGAGAGGGAGAGAGGGGGAGAGAGCGAGAGAGGGAGAGAGGGAGAGAGGGAGAGAGCGAGAGAGCGAGAGAGGGAGAGAGGGAGAGAGCGAGAGAGGGAGAGAGCGAGAGAGCGAGAGAGGGAGAGAGCGAGAGAGAGCCGAGAGAGCGAGAGAGGGAGAGAGCGAGAGAGGGAGAGAGGGAGAGAGGGAGAGAGCGAGAGAGGGAGAGAGGGAGAGAGGGAGAGAGCGAGAGAGCGAGAGAGGGAGAGGGGGAGAGAGCGAGAGAGGGAGAGAGCGAGGAGAGCGAGAGAGGGGAGAGAGCGAGAGAGCGAGAGAGCGAGAGAGGGAGAGAGCGAGAGAGGGAGAGAGGGAGAGAGGGAGAGAGCGAGAGAGGGAGAGAGGGAGAGAGGGAGATGAGCGAGAGAGGGAGAGAGAGGGAGAGAGGGAGAGAGCGAGAGAGCGAGAGAGGGAGAGAGGGAGAGAGCGAGAGAGGGAGAGAGCGAGAGAGCGAGAGAGGGAGAGAGCGAGAGAGCGAGAGAGCGAGAGAGGGAGAGAGCGAGAGAGGGAGAGAGGGAGAGAGGGAGAGGAGAGCGAGAGAGGGAGAGAGGGAGAGAGGGAGAGAGCGAGAGAGCGAGAGAGCGAGAGAGGGAGAGAGGGGGAGAGCGAGAGAGGGAGAGAGCGAGAGAGCAGAGAGGGAGAGAGGGAGAGAGGGAGAGAGCGAGAGAGCGAGAGAGGAGAGAGGGAGAGAGCGAGAAGAGGGAGAGAGCGAGAGAGCGAGAGAGCGAGAGAGAGGAGAGAGCGAGAGAGGGAGAGAGGGAGAGAGGGAGAGAGCGAGGAGAGCGATGAGAGGGAGAGAGCGAGTGAGAGCGAGAGAGCGAGAGAGGGAGAGAGCGAGAGAGGGAGAGAGAGAGTGCATAATTGCACGCGTGTGCGTGTGTGTCACGGTAAAGGAGTTTTGAACAGTAAAACTGTCATCTTTAAATCACGCCCGAGTGCTTGGTGACTGGTCCTGGCACACTCATGATTTACACAGCCCTGAGGCTCCTCCCTCTCTCTCTCCTCCCTCTTCCCTCCTTCTCCTCTCCTCTCCTCCTCCTCCTCTCTCCCTCCTGCATCTCTTTCCTCCCTCCCTTCCTCCTCCTTCCCTCTACCCTCCCTCCCTCTCCTCCTCCCCTCCTCCTCCTCACCCTTTCCTCCTCCCCCTCTCCTCCTCCCTCCTCTCCCTCCCTCCCCCTCTCCTCCTCCACCCTTTCCCCTCCTCCCTCCCTCTCCACTCCCTCCCTCTCCTCTTCCCACCCTTTCCTCCTCCCTCCCTCTCCTCCTCCCTCTCCTCCTCCCACCCTTTCCTCCTCTCTCCTCTCTCTTCCTCCCTCTCCTCCTCCCCTCCCTCTCCTCCTCTCCACCCTTTCCTCCTCCCTCCCTCTCCTCCTCCCTCCCTCTCCTCTCCCCCCTCCCTCTCCCTCCTTCTCCTCCTCCCACCCTTTCCTCCTCCCTCCCTCTCCTCTTCCCTCCTAGGTACCATCCGAAGAGGGATGGCCTCTCATGTTTAGTCAGGTGTGATTATATTCACGTGTGAACCTCTCTTTCAGCAGGGGGAGGAGCCTCACTGTGACGTGAGCGTCCTGGGAGATGCTGGTCTGCGTTGCTCTCTAGTTGGCTGGAGAGGGGAGAGGGCCAGGGGCGGAAACACACGGCTCCTCTCGGTCCTGAGAGGGCGGAAGTCGTTATGAGAAGCTGGGAGGAACCCAGCCAGCTGTCAATCAGAACGACAGTGGAGGGGGGATTCACATGAGAGAGCGCCACCTTGTGGCTGAATGACTCCCAGCACTGGAGAGGTGCAGCCTTCCTAATCAGGAAGGTAAACTAACACAGAATATTTTTGGCTTGGTTTTACAGCGTGTAAATAAATATCTAATTTCATAACCGTTCCGGTCAATGTTTGTTTGAGACAAACCACTTCCTAATTCAATTTCGGTGATAAATGTCCTGTATACATTTGAAAAGAGACAGTCTGATAGGACCTCTGATTCAAATTCAACAGCCAAGCAGCATCATTAAAATGTATGTGAGAGGAAGAAGAGAAGAGAGGAGAGTAAAGGAGTGGAGGGATGACGAGTGTGTGTCTGTGTGTCTGTGTGAGTGCGCGTGTGTGTGTCAGTGGGCACGTGAGTGAGTGTGTGTGTGTGTGTGTGTGTGTGTGGTTGTGTGTGTGTGTGTGTGTGTGTGTGTGTGTGTGTGTGTGTGTGTGTGTGTGTGTGTGTGTGTGTGTGTGTGTGTGTGTGTGTGTGTGAAACATTGAGTCATCCTATCTGTGTTTCCATCTGACAAAGCATCTCTTTGCCATTACTGTTCAGAGAAGCTATCTTCACACATATGTGTGGTCCTGGCCAAGTCTTGTCTAATGGCTCACTGGCTGATTCCTCTGCTGGGCTAATTACACTTCCATCAGCCTGAATGGGTCATTGTAATATTCATTCCACTGTTGGACTGGTGACATTAGCGTCAACTGTCAAATTATATACTCTCGCATTAACCAGCCAAGCTTCTCTTTGGCTCTTCTGAATAAGGACCTTATAAGAGGGTCTCACGTTCAGAGAAATAAATTTAAAAACGCTGTTCTGAAACTGAACACAAATGTCACATTAAAGCCTCTAAAACTGTGTTCCTTGCCCAAAATTTCCATCTGTAAAATGACAAAGCCACAAGGTGAGAACAAATCAATCTTCCATCATTGATCAGTTCTAATCTCGTTGGTTCAGCCGCGCATCACTACAGCCAGCATCTCATTCCGAAACTATCACAACATCACAACAAAACAGTCTCTAGTGCCCTCAACGCTACAAGCATCCAAAATTCACAGGTCTGGCCCCTCATTTCATTGGACGAGGCTAGCCAGGGGTGCCTACTCTGTGCTACTGTATTCAGCTCAACTTTCAAGGCCAAATTGGAAGGAGATGAAAGGAGAGAGGGATGTGCCATGCAGGGAATGATTATGAGATGTGTGCCAGTACCATGGGGAAACAAATATCCTCTAGTGTATCTCGATTAATGGATCCCAAATGCACCAGGTATCGACGATCTGGTGAAATGGCATCAGCCATCAGCCATAGTGTGATTTGGCCGTTTATTTACAGCTGCATTGTCATTCAGTTGATTTGAGTTAACACATGCTGTACTGTACTGATAGGTTACCATTTATAACTTTTTGGGCTGTTTGAACTGGGGTGAACAGTGATCTAGTTTTGGTAACACAACCTTAAGCTCCCCAGACCTATAACACTTAACACCATTATTTACATAGCAGTTCCTATGTGCCTATGTGTATTTACATGGTAGATAATGTAACCCAACAAATACCAGCCTGTGTGTGTTAGGTGATGTGTATAAACTGTTGGTATTACTGCTTTTTCCAGTACATCGAAATGCACACAGAAGCTCTAGCTACTATATGGTAAGTAAATGGCTTTAGTACAGAAGACATAAAGAAGCCAAGAAGAACTATGGCTCTCAAATCGTTCTTTAGAAGTGTTTGCTGGCCTAACAGCAGTAATACTCTCCTTGTCTGTGTGACTTATTTCCTCTGAGAAAGAAAACAGCAAGGAAGGCTGTTTGAATACGCAAGTCTGGCCTTCTTTAAATCCCTCCTCTGTGTCCATCACTGAATCCGGCTCTCTACTTACCTGCCTTTTGAATAACAAAATAAAAAACTAACTCCGAGCTTCTAAAGGCAAAGTGCTGGGGAGCGTGTGTTTCCGGTTGTCTCCCAAAGTGATTCATCCTGTTTTTCTTTACCTCTGTTGTGAGTAATGTCTCCTGGCTCGGAGCCCTTCCAGAGGTGCGTTGCTGGTAGGCTGTGATCCCCGTCAACGAAGCCCCGCATCTGTCTTCCTGCATCCCCTGGGGGGTCAGGAAGGAACGAGACACTGGGGGTGGGGTAGAGAGACAGATAGAAAAAAGTGAGAGGGTTAGAGAGAGAAACACGGAGATGGAGAGAGGGTTAGAGAGAGGTTTAGAGAGAGTGTGATGTTAGAGAGATAGAGAGAGGGGGTTAGAGAGACTGAGATGTGGGGAGAGGTAGAGGGAGAGAGAAATAGGGGAAAGAGGGGTAAGAGCTATACATTGCTGACTCAGATTATCATACATCATTTTAGCAAGGCTGTCTCATTTAACATACACCTGACGCCAAGTGTTGTCAGATTAACATCCCTGCACTTTCTGAGTGTCTCAGTCCTTGTTCCTCTCTTTCTCTCTTTCTTCCATTCTCTACCCCTTTTTTTCTATCTCTTTCATCTTTTTATTCTTTCTCTCTCTCTTTCCACCCGTTCATCTCTCTCTTTCATTCCCTAAAAGGAAGTATGGAACTGGATTCTGTGACATGTATTCACCCATAATAGCAAACAAACAGATTGGAAAGGTGAAGCTACACAGTACATGCATGTAAACAGCGAGGTAGATGAACTGAGGAAGCTTTAGCTGGGCGAGGATAGACTGTAGAGAGACTGTAGAGAGACTGTAGAGAGACTGTAGAGAGACTGAAGAGAGACTGTAGAGAGACTGTAGAGAGACTGAAGAGAGACTGTAGAGAGACTGTAGGGAGACTGTAGAGAGACCGTAGAGAGACTGTAGGGAGACTGTAGAGAGACTGTAGAGAGACTGTAGGGAGACTGTAGGGAGACTGTAGAGAGACCGTAGAGAGACTGTAGGGAGACTGTAGAGAGACTGTAGAGAGACTGTAGGGAGACTGTAGGGAGACTGTAGAGAGACTGTAGAGAGACTGTAGGGAGACTGTAGAGAGACTGTAGAGAGACTTTAGGGAAACTGTAGGGAGACTGTAGGGAGACTGTAGAGAGACTGTATAGAGACTGTAGGGAGACTGTAGAGAGACTGTAGAGAGCCTGTAGAGAGACTGTAGGTAGACTGTAGAGAGACTGTAGAGAGACTGTAGGGAGACTGTAGGGAGACTGTAGAGAGACTGTAGAGAGACTGTAGGGAGACTGTAGAGAGACTGTAGAGAGACTTTAGGGAAACTGTAGGGAGACTGTAGGGAGACTGTAGAGAGACTGTAGAGAGACTGTAGGGAGACTGTAGAGAGACTGTAGAGAGCCTGTAGAGAGACTGTAGGGAGACTGTAGAGAGACTGTAGAGAGACTGTAGGGAGACTGTAGAGATACTGTAGGGAGACTGTAGGGAGACTGTAGAGAGACTGTACGGAGACTGTAGAGAGACTGTAGGGAGACTGTAGGGAGACTGTAGAGGCAGGGTGTAGAGGCAGGGTGTAGAGGCAGGGTGTAGAGGTAGGGTGTAGAGGCAGGGTGTAAAGGCAGGGTGTAGAGACACTGTAGAGGCAGGGTGTAAAGGCAGGGTGTAGAGACACTGTAGAGGCAGGGTGTAGACACACTGTAGAGGCAGGGTGTAGAGGCAGGGTGTAGAGACACTGTAGAGGCAGGGTGTAGAGACACTGTAGAGGCAGGGTGTAGAGGCAGGGTGTAGATGCAGGGTGTCCACCAGTACTTTGTTAGACTCATCAGCCAGGACTCCAAGAAAATATGTATCTGATTACTGTTTAAAGCTTCTCAAGCACAGAATCCTCAAGCTGCGTTCAAATCAGGACATAAGAGGATGGTGTGTGTGAGTGAGTGAGTGAGTGAGTGAGTGTGTGTGTGTGTGTGTGTGTGTGTGTGTGTGTTTGTGTGTGTGTGTGTGTGTGCTAACTCGCTTTGCTCTCACTTGAGCTTTCATTGATGGGGTTGAATAGGGACAGGAAAAAATCATTTTCATAAAGGTAACTCTGTCTGTCATCTCAATCTGATTAGCACCAGCATCCAGACCATCGACTAATTGAAAGACTATACTGCACATTACACACACACACTTACACACTGCAGCACCACAACTGAACAGACACACCGGCTTCACAGGAGCACAGCAGAATATAAAGAACAAGGTTGTAAAGATGAATGGCAGATGGATACGATTTTTACTGTATCACAGATTTTAAAGATCTTTTCAAAGGTCTTGACTTCCTGAGCCAGTTTGATTTAGACTGCAAGAATGAGGGCTTATAGGCAAGGAGAAAGGGTACAGAGAAACAGGAAGCTGGGCTATTTGAGGACAGGAAATTAGATTCACATGATTGACATTTTACACTCCGGTCTCAGCACAGAGCGATGTTTGAGAACAGCTTACAGTTGGTCGGAACGAGATACAATCAGCTTGTGCCATGTGATTAAAATGTAAGGCTGTGTGTATGTTTGCATAATGCCTCGGGGAGCCCCTGTCATTGCAGGGCTGGTGGGAAAGAGCCTATTCAGTATCTCCGTCCAGGGAATAGCCAATGTCTACATCACACATCTGAACACCTCCAGTCTCTCCTTCTCTCTTGGGGGATAATTAGTGGACTAGTCTTCAAGATGTGTCTGTTGAGATTGGGTGAAAATACTGTACAGTTTGTATTGGACTGTGTGTGGTCATGGCTGCTTACACAAGTCCAAAAATGTGGGACGTTTCAAACTGTTCGATGAGGTTTGATCATAAAATATGCAATCTCCCTCCTTTCAACCAATATGAAGCAAAATCAAAGCATCAGCCTTACATAATAGCCTTACAAACACACAAACACAGACACTCACAAACACACACACACTGACACACACACACTGACACACACACACGCACACACACAGACACAGGCGTCAAATTGTGTTTGTTTTACACTCTTTCACAAACACACACAGATATAAACATGTCCATCTTTTATCTTTTCTTCTCGAACAGCAGAGTAGGAATTCTGCCCAGCCCAAAATATCTTCCTGTGTCAGAAACAGGAATACTTCACCACCAGGCAGCAGCTCCCTTTTGTGTTGGTATCTAAAAACTAAATGTGAGTTATTTGCCTTTATTGACACTTACAGTTCTTTTCCAGTCATCAGGACCTATTTTTCAATACCTGTGCCACATTTTCAAAACTCTTCATGCAGTTCTCATAACCAACTTTTAGTTGGAGAGTTATTTTCACATCCAAAATATACTAAAACTACCAAAACACTTCATACATGTCTGATAACAATTCATTCTTCCATAACACTAACAAATCACCCACTTTGTTACTCATAAAAAATTTACCTAAAAAACATTAACAACCGGTAGCATTATATAATGTTATCTTTAGTAAAATGTATTTACCAATCAAGAACCACTCTACTCTGTTTAGAATCCTATTTCTTACAGGAATGAATCAGAAATGATGCAATATGCTTCAATATGTTTTATTTCATTTTTGTGATTCAAAAATACAATATAGTAATTTGTACACCATCTTCCGATACAGTATGCTAGGCAAGTGGGCTAGATGGGAGGTTCCTGGTGGACCAGGTAGGAGGTTACTGGTGGACCAGGTAGGAGGTTACTGGTGGACCAGGCCTCTGCAGCACAGCCGAGACAGACTCCTCTCTCTGAATGACCCTTTGTCATAGGACAGTCTGATAGGACAGTGTCATAGGACAGTGTCATAGGACAGTGTCATAGGACAGTGTGATAGGACAGTGTGATAGGACAGTGTGATAGGACAGTGTCATAGGACAGTGTGATAGGACAGTGTGATAGGACAGTCTCATAGGACAGTGCGATAGGACAGTGCGATAGGACAGTGTGATAGGACGGTGTGATAAGACGGCGTGATAGGACAGTGTGATAGGACAGTGTGATAGGACAGTGTGATAGGACAGTGTGATAGGAGAGTCTGATGATCAAGGCTTAAAAGGGAAACTTTGTCTAGCTCCTAACTATTCTTTAACACCATTTTAGTTCACAGTTCAGTACAATGACTCATACTCCAGATATAGAGACTGTGTCAGTAGAGAAGTCAAACAGTTTTTTATCAAATTAAGTGTGTGAGAAGAGGACAAGGCATGAGTGGGGGGAGAGAGGGGTATGGTTAAACATGCATATCTGGGGGGAGAGAGGGGTATGGTTAAACATGCATATCTGGGGGGAGAGAGGGGTATGGTTAAACATGCATATCTTCTATCACACCCTGTTTAAGTAAATCCTTAAACAAATGACAGCATTAATTGTGTTTTTGCCTTGAAATGTTCTGCATCAGGAAAAACTAATTAATGTGAACATTTCAAACAAACGAGTTCCATGAAGTGTATATTCCTTTAAAGGGCATAACCTGTGATAATTTTTTTTTACAATTTGTTTCTATATTGTAACTCTCTCGAATTTAGCAGTATAACTGTTTATGGAAACCAATCAAACCAAGGTGCAAGGGTTTGACTACAGAATCCTAACGTTTCATGACTGTAATCTTTATTCCCCATTTAAAAAGCAGCCTCAAAATAACACAGAGCCTTTTCCCCAAGGCCATGCATCCAATCTTCATTAAACTTCATGTAACAGTGTCAACACAAGTTTCTCATCCGAGTTGTAATTTGTGGCCAGCTTTCTAGAGATCTCGTTTACAGGATTTGTGGAGCTCACATGTTTTGTAGGGTATCGATCTGATCAACAGTCAGTGTTTCTTTTCCTTCAGTGCCCAAGATGTTCTGTTATCTTCCTTGTTTGTTAAGACCAGCCGGCTGCACTTGGAAATTTTGTTGTTGATGTTGTTGTTGTCCCTCGATGGAATACCGGACTGTGAATTCTGGATCGACTCAGCAGCACAGTTCTGCTGAGTGGTTTTCCAACACAGAAGAAGAAATTTGGGAGGGGGGTGAGACAGAGAAACTGAAAGTAAGTTTGAATCATAAAAGCAAACTTTTTGAAAATGTGGAATCTGTCCCTCCAATCCACACACACTTTTAAGTAAGAACATCATATTTAACTGCCGCATCTTCAGTAATAAAAATAAAATGCTGTCCCACCCACATTTGAAACAATGCTACAACGAATTATGTCCTTTTTGCCCAAATAGCAAAGGTCAAGCAAGGTCGATCTTTATCAAGAAGTCGATTTTGTTCAGGGTTTCTTCTTCTCTCCCTCTGTCCCCGCTCTCTCTGACTCTATCTCTCTCTCCCCCTCCCTGATAACTTGCTCATTAGGTATGCACTGTGGGTAACTCGTCTAAGATGGCTGCCAGGAGGAAGTCAGAGCAGCCTTCAGATGGGTGGCACACCTCCATGTATCTGACACAGTGCGATACGGGAACGCAGGCTGTCTGGCTACGACTCACACAGGGCTGGGGGGCTTCGAGCCGAGATAGGAGAGAGGGATCGAGAAAGACGGAGAGAGAGTGTGTGTGGGGTGTGTGTGTGTGAGAGGACATTTTTGAGAGATTGAAGGAGGGAGAGAGAGGGAGAGGGAGAGAAATTGGGGACGAAAGAGACTGAGAGACAGAGAGAGAGAGAGAGAGAGAGAGAGAGAGAGAGAGAGAGAGAGAGAGAGAGAGAGAGAGAGAGAGAGAGAGAGAGAGAGAGAGAGAGAGAGAGAGAGAGAGAGAGAGAGAGAGAGAGAGAGAGAGAGAGAGAGAGAGAGAGAGAGAGAAACAGAAAAACAGAGAAAGTAATTACGAAAGTCAGAAAGAAAGTCAGAGAGAAAGAGAGAGAACCAGACCGGGTGGAGGGGTGAGCAAGTGAGGAGAGACTGGCAGGCACAGGGCAATGGAGACATCATGGCTGACAGGTTCTGGCCAGTCTCCAGGTAGGGAAGGCTGGTTTTACGGAGGATTAACCCAACAACCTGGGGCATGGCTTCACAACCCTCTCTGGACAACTGACAACACAGAGCAAGCCAGAAGAGACTACAAAAAATCAATCCAAATCGCCTGACAGCATTCTGTACAATATGTCTATTAAAGTAAGCATGTCTACCAACTTGATAAAGAAACATTGTATCTTAATGAACATCCTGAAATAAGATTACTTTAAGATAAGGAATTTCATAAACTGTCACATTTTAAATGACGGGTGTCACATTTAGGAAGGAAACACTTCATAAGTATGCAAACTGTATTTACATTAAAGGAGATGGGAGAGAGGAAGGTAGGAGGAGGGAGGGAGAAACAGAGAGAAAGAGGGCTGAATGCAGAGCTTAGAGCAATTATTTGTCCCTTGTAAACATCAAGTTTTCTCTGCCAGCTTACTAATAGAGACTTTGGTCTTTGAGAAATAAATGCATCCATATAATTACGTTCATGAATATCATGAAACCATAAGAGGATTCTTATTTGCCTAATCAGTGTGCAAACCAGTAGGAATCTCAAAACACTCTGACCTTCATACCTGAGTTTGTGTTGCTACTGCTTGAAGAAACTGCCTCATCTCATGATGTTTGTGAGGTCTTTGTGATAGTGGAAAAACAACCACACACCAACCACAAATCCTTCATTCATTATTCATCTGGTGATGGAGTGAGATTGGCCATGGGATACTAATAAGCTTGTCAGGATTCTGACATCAGCGATGTTTCAGACTGTGTAAACACACAATTTCACATTCCCTTTGATGAAACACCTAAGGAACATTTGCTGATGCCAAATGAACGCAATGGATTCGGAAAAAACACGAACCACGCTCTGTATAGAACCGAGGATACTGGTCTTAAGTATTCAGATGCCTTTTGTATGAGCCACACGATGCCTGCTGCTGGTGAAACACCTGTAGCTACCGTTAATTCTAATTGGGTATTTATTCATTTCAAAGGATCCTGATTATCTAATCATCTGCACAACAGTCTTTCTTTACTCTACCAGGAGAAGGGAACAGATGGACGTTTCTGGATGGAGAGATAGAGTCGTTAACTACAGTCGTATGGTATGTGGGTGAGGCTTCACTGCCTGGGCATCAGGTGATGCTGTGATGGTTTGAGAGCTGTCAAATTAAATAGGATCATCACCTTGTTGCAAGGGCTTGGGATGTTACAGGGTTACACTTGACATTGCTCCCTCACCCATGAAGCTAAGGAACAGACAAGGGTGTGGACAGAAGCCAAAAGCCTCCATAACCTTTATGGTGTCCTAAAAGCATACTAAATCTTGGATTAGTAACCCTTTCTATCACCTGCAGTCAGTGAGGTGATGTATCAGTGGAGAGCTTTGAAAGAGGACAGGATGACTTTAGACTGATAGTGCTGCATGACTAGATGGAGAACTGGACCAGTGATCTATATCTCTTTCAGCTTGGACCACTGCTCCTCCTTCTCCTTTCCTACAAGTCATCTATTTCTTTACCCAATACGCTGTCTTGTAAAGGACACTGTAATTAGGTATTGATTAGAGAACAAAATAAATAAAAAACTGTGACTTCCACATCAGTCCATGGTCCAGAAATATCTTGCAGTTAAGTGTCCAAACAGATATTTTATTCCTGGCATTTACAACTCTCTCTCTCCCTCTGTTTGACCCAGGTCTTATCATTCGCATGCATGTTGTATACTCACACAGACACAGCAGGGATGGTAGAATAAGACCATTGAAACAATAGCCAGCTCTCTTCTGCAGAAGATAATGGTGTACACCCTAGCCCTTGATGACGGACATCACACGACCATAGACATCATCAGTGGCACAGGAAGACGTCCTATCATTTGCAGATGCGTCTTCCCGTTGTTTGCCGGAGATCAGAGTCTTGTGAAAGGGAACCCAGTAAAGCCAGTCAGGTTTGTGGCAGGTTTGTGGCGGTGTGTCGACCATAGTTGCTCTGCATTTTATAAAGGCTGCTTCGCCTCTGAGGCTGGCTTTTACTGCGTCCTCTTAGCTGGGAGTGTTTTACTGTTGATTGGAAAAAAGGTTTGGCCCCATGTGTTCAGTGATTTTATTGCTCAGGCATTTGGGATTTTGAATATATTTTCTGTGGGTCAACAGACAGATCTGAGAGACAGAGACAGAGCATATCATTAAAACTGGTGGGAGTTTTTGATTTGACACAAAAGAATTCCAGGAAGAACTCGCAATAAACAGCGTGGTAAACCGTGACTTTGTGGGACCATGCTGGAAGTTTTGTCTAGTTTGTCTTATTATTATGGATGCGGTGTCGTTATTGCTTAAGGTACCCGAGCACAAACAAGGGTTATCTCAGTCCACAGATACCATACCTGTTCCAGCACTGTAGCTATGCTGGGCTACTGTACCACATCATACATCACAAAACACCTTGTTTGTGTATCGGTAGAGTCTGAGGTAGTGGTGGTCATTACCATTTCCATTCTTTTGAGGATTTTCACATAGTACCACAAACTCACCACATAAAAAGTAGTTTTTACTTTTACTGTATGGAACATATCTTAAAATCGAACATAAGAGAAAAGGAAGCAGATGTTTCCATGATGTACTGCTGGGTTGTAATAAAATACAGTAGCTGTTAATAATAACATACCACTTAGAACACGAAGAGACAACTTTAGATGGTCTGGGGAGGGCTGAAGAGGTGGCACTGAAAGGTTTTGAGCCTCTGGTGTTTTCCGTGTGTGTGCATTTGTGTATGCACGTGTGTGTGTGTATGCACGTGTGTGTGTATGCACGTGTGTGTGTGAGCATGCATACAGTAGGCTGTGTGTACGTGTGTGTGTGTGTGTGTATGGGCATGCATACAGTAGGCTGTGTGTACGTGTGTGTGTGTGTGTGTGTGTGTGTGTGTGTGTGTGTGTGTGTGTGTGTGTGGGCATGCATACAGTAGGCTGTGTGTACGTGTGTGTGTGTGTGTGTGTGTATGGGCATGCATACAGTAGGCTGTGTGTACGTGTGTGTGTGTGTGTGTGGGCATGCATACAGTAGGCTGTGTGTACGTGTGTGTTTGCTAGGGGTGTTGAGGACACAAGACGACAGTCTGCCCTCCTGCAGCTCATAACAAAGTCTCTGATTAGTTTCTCTCCCTGTGACTCCGACCTCAGGCAGCATCTGTACTGCTCCTCCACTGGAACAGTGGACGGAGGGCTAGGAGAAGTGTACCCTCGTCACAGCAGGATACCACGGGACAGGAATTAGAAGAGAGGAGAAGCATGCCGGGGCCTTCTCTGTAGTGCCACCTGCAAAACAAATAGACACACACACGCACAGCAGACATCCACATACAGCAGATATACACCGTGCATACACAGCACGCACACAAACAACTTCTCAAGCAAATTAACAGTATTATAAATATTCAGGTAGGCCAGAGTTTGCAAAGTCATAATGCAGGATCATTAGAAAGCATCAGTGAGTGATGGTGCTGTGAACTGCAGGTATGTAGCTTACTAGGTGTACTGCAGTGACATTATATAACACAATGTTCCTCCTTCCAAACACACTGCTTTTTGCTAAACACACTGCTTTTTGCACTGCATTACAAAATTGTATCTTGTACATTTGTATTTTTTGTAATATTAGTATTTTTGTATTTTTATATTGTAATTTACGGCAACTTCTATTTTATTTTATTGTATATTTAATTCAATTCTAATCCCACTTAGTACTGCTAGTTTATGTACCCTTAGTATAGATAGTCCACATATTTAAATTTTAGGTCCCTATATGTTTATTGTATGCACCTTCCTGCCAAAGCAAATTCCTTGTCTGTGCAAACTTTCATGGCGAATAAATCCCATTCTGATTCTGATTCTCAGGCCTGTTGAGAGAAACATTGTAGTTGTATCTGCAGGATACAATTCACAAACACAGCTTATAAACAAGTTGTTTAAGATCCGCATTCTAGACACAACGAAGAACAGTTTAAGTCCTTCCGTTTCATTTGTTTTCGCTCCTAATCCTGTGTGTTCAAACGAAGGGGGGAAATGAGGGGTAAAATCACTTCCAACAATCGCTGTTATTGTGATGCGAATCATAACGTCTCAGCTGTTGGGCTGAGCAAACAAATTGGGTCCCTGCGGTTCACCAATCCTTCTTGGATCCCACAGGCTTCCATTGCAGTGAGTGTTTCAGGAAGACCACAGCAATACTAGCATATTTTGGAAGGTATGGTACGGAAGGAAGTCAAGGTAAAAGCATTCAGTCCATGCACAAAAGCCTTTAATGTGAGGAGACCACTTGGTTTCCATGTTGGACATTGGGTACATTGTAATGACAACAAACGAAAAGCCACGGATCTGTCTTCAAACCAAGTTTGTTGCATCCTTCAACAGCGCTACCTTGAAGCCATTCCCGGAGCCCCTGCGCACACACACGCTTATAGACACACACACAAGTGCACACACACACTCCCTTCTATGTTGTTGTTTCTCCCTGGGGTAAATACAACAGTGCACAACCACATTAAACCTGCTCGACTTTGGGAACAGATGACAGTGAGGTGTTCCCAGCCAAGGTCCCCTCCCTGCCTGCCTGCTGGCTGCTCGTGGACCATGATAAATGGGCCAACATGGCCGAATCCTCATTTGGCTCAGAGAGCATCAGCGATAAAACGACTAGCTAGTCTAGTCAGGGATGAAGTGTCCCACCCCTGTTCTACAAGGACAAGGCCTCTCTCTCTCACACACACACACACACACACACTCACTCAGAGAGAGAGAGTTAGACTGTAAATGTGCTTGCTATCCTGCTCTGATCACAGCTAGCTGGCTAGTGCCAGAATACATTTCACAGAGGGATGGATTTGGTTGGGATGCCATGAATGTATGCTTAAATAGAATGTATGCATTAATAAAATGTCAAACAGCATCTGTTTGGAATAAGCCCGAACATGCACACTGCTTCACTTGAACCCATTTTTATAATAGAGCTTTGCTCTTCAAACTGTACGTCATTACGTTGTTGTTGAAAAGGTGTTTGTTGAACCAGCCGCGAGGAGGTCATGCAATAAAGGTAGCAGCAGGCGAAGCAGACTATATTATCCGTTGATTAGGAGGTCTGAATATACCAAACAGCACGTTCGACAAGAGCATGAAAAAACGCATATAACCTAGTTATACCGTATGTGGCTATGAAGATGTTTTAGAGACCAACGAGGCGCCGGGGAGTGTTGCTGTGCTGTTTTCTGCAGGACGTTGGAGCCGGCAAGCGAGGACTGACACTTCACAACTGCTGTTCTTTTGGGGGGAAAATGTTTAGACAGCTGATTAATTATCCCAGAGGCCTCTCTGGCGAATCACTTATCAAAGAGACCAGAGCAATACTGCTAATCCTTCCCAATGATGAGAGGGGAAAATACATGATTTTTAATTAAAGAATACTGTAGCAAACATTACACAGCCCCTGGCAAATCCAGTCAGTTTGCAGAAATAACAGAAGATGGATATCCAGTAGGAATCCGATAGCCCTAAGAACACTGAGGATAGTTAGTGTTTTAAAGGGACAGACTCAGCAATGTGTGTGTATATCAGGGACCTGATGTAAACAATTATAGTTCAAGTAGGCCTTACATGGAGCGTGCACATGATAAGTCATAGCCTACGCATAGACCTGGGGTTATACGACACACGGTACCACTTTCTGAGACACGAGATGTTTCCGGAGGATAACTGGTGTTCTTTGATGATTTTGTTAGACGAATTTGAATCCTTGGCATAACGTTTTTGACTAGTCAGTGTTTAAAAACACTCCTTAAACAGTGGTTTATGCAGTTCACTATGCATGAATTGTGGTTGTCACTCTTTCTTCATACATTAACACTAACCAATGTTTACATTTACGAGGTTGTGGAGCGGTAAATGTCTTCTATCTGTGACTTGGCTTCCCTGTCCACAAGATAAACTACATCTATGCTTAATGCCTGCATGGCCACAGAAATTATTTCTCCCTTTAGAGTGCTTTTCTAAATGCTGCCTATACAGTTTGTATAGGCAGCTCTTTTGTAAGAAAAGCTTTTGCCATAGCAACCAAACTGCATGGTTTAATTGTATGGTAGCTTAATACTCTTCAACACTTCTCTGTATCCATTATAACGTCATAGGAAGTGTGTGGTTGCATTTCAGGGGACTTAAGGAATTATTTTGAGTTAATCTGTTGCGCCATACAAACATCTATGCTATATATTTCAGTGGCTAACAAAGTAATTAAATCCAACCAATGTAAAACTATCCTTTTTTTGAAGTTGTACATTGTTCCCTCCAAGTCTCTGGGGTGCTATCCCTATTACAATGTAGACTACTCGATATGACATTGTAGCATTGTCATATAGTTTATTTAGCTCTGTCACAGCTGTGATCTAATTCGTCTGCATACCCACACCCCATCGTGGCTGTGAAGCACATTTACCAAAACAATCCTAATTGCATCATCTAATTGAGCTAATTGTTAATAATGCTCATTACTCAGGCATTTGGTTTGCCGGAAGGTGGGATTTCCATATCTAATTATCAAGAAGGACTAATAACTATAATCTCACCAGTATACACAATCGCATATTGTTTTAATGAGATATCTGATTCCGAAGAGTTAACTATTATGAGTTGGTTGGAGTGTGAGTTGGCGTGAGTACCTACAATTCAAGATGGGTTTCTCTACTCAACTGTGGGCGCTTGCAACCGGTTTGCTTTTCCACGGGCAAGAGAGCTACGTCATTCCAACATCACTGGGGAAGCTACGTGTCACTAGCTAGCTAGTTCATTAGCTATCAGTAGCCTTTGAAATGTTCATCTGCCTCTTTCTTCATCTAGGCCTCGTGGGGCGCCATCAAGTTGACATCAGACATGGTTGCAAAAAAAATACCAGAATGTTGGACTGCCTACTTTTGTCGATATACTTTGGACACTAAGTTAAAAAGCTGTGTAGCCGAGTGTTATTACAGTTAATCACATTTCCAGGACTAATTCATAATTTGTAACCGGAGCCCCTGCCAAAGTGTTGCCACTCAATCTGCCATCTTTACTCTCGTTAGATAGACCTAGTGTCCTTGTTTGGGTTCAGTGTTGCCAATCTAGTGACTTAAATTTAGCGACTTTTCATCGTCCCTTGCGATAAAAAAAAAAAAATAGATATATATCATTAGCGACTATAGTGACAAATCTCTGCGACATCTGAAATCTCAGTTTTCGTCGTTAAGCAGCAGAAAAATAACTAGAAAGTGGCATGTTGCCCCCACTCATCCAAAACTGAGCTGGTTAGGATTTTCGTCATCACATAATTTAGCGACTTTTCAGAGAGCCAAGAGCGACTTCTGGTGAGATTCTTTTAGTAACACTTTGCATTGTCTGTAAACAGACGGAATTGTAGTGATGACTAAGATAACACTAGCTAGCTAGCTACTTGTACTTGTGGCTGACATGGAAGACAGACGAAGAGCAGGTAAAATGTTGTGTAACTCTTCCATCACCTCTAGCCTAAAACGCGTGGGTTTGGATGTCACCCCAGCCCATCCTCGGGGAGTGACGCTAATGCTTTATTTTTTCCCGGCTGATGGAGAAAGGCATGGGGTCAGAACCAGGCCAGTTCTTTAATTACACAGTCTCTCTGTGGCCTTTCAGAGCAGCTGGAGCAGAGCTGGAGAAGCATTAACCCCGGACACGCAGCCTCAGAAGCCCAAGAACTGGAGGGGGGGAGCAGTGGGAGGAGCCGGGAGGCAAGGGTGAAGAGATGGAGCAGAGCAGACTGCCTTCCCGACGCAAGGTCACAGGCTCATCATCGGAGGAGGCCATCAAAGCTGTTATGCTAATAATGTTTGGTTTGTGGGAGGCTGCGGATATAGAATCTCTCCATCTATCATAATATGAAATTACCTTTCTTTTCTTTCTCATTAAACACTAAATCATTTACGATATATTTCACAGAGTGAGTTCTGTATGAAGTGGCATAGGGTAGGAATAAAACACATGCAAGTTTAATCAAGTTAAGGATTAGTGTTGTGGACGCTTTGTTTCTCAAAAGCTTTCTGTTCTCAGTACATTTTCCTGCTGCTCTCAACACCAAAATCCGATTCCTTGACATTTTGACTTCACAGCATTCTCCCAGTGCTTGGGGTATAAAACATGTCCTCTGTGCTGCTGTGTATTTGTGAAGTTGGGTCCTACGTGCGCTGCAGGATCTGTCATTCTCCAATGATTGGCAGAGAGCCTTTTGGAGGCGTGCCATAAAGCTGTCAGCCTGGCGGACAAGGAGGCTTCTTCCCGATGATATGATTTATGTAGGAGCTGATCGTGTCAGTGGCTTCATAAATTGATCCTGTCATTTATTCCTGTGAACTGACGAGCCGGCTGCGCATGCCTGCAGACCTGGTGAGCCAGCTAGAAGAAAGGCCTGTATCTCTGCTCGCATCACGGCTGAATGGGAAGCCAGCAGGGAGGGAGAGGAGCTGAGCTTGGCCTTGGGCTTCCCTGGACTGACGAAGAAGGTGTTTTATTGTCAGGTTTGTGATAAGATGGGGGGAGGAGGAGATGACTCTCCTCTCCAGTCTTGTGTTTCAGATTCTGAGTTGCACTTTCCCCGCAAGATTACCTCAGTTCTAATCAAGAGTGGAATTTAGATGAGCTTTTAGACAAGGCTCATTTGGTATGGAAGCGACGTCAGAGGGGCATCTGCTGAAGAAAATAACAAGCTTGGTGTTGAGAACATGAGCTGGAGCTCATCATGCAGCAGTACAGCTAACTCACACTCACTAAGTAGGAACGTTCAGGAACACTGTGGACCTAAACCAGCAGTAATTATCACCTCAGCACTACTATGTGCCTGTCAATGCAGGAGGGGTGAGGGTGTGCGGATTTGAGCAACCCCTGCAGTGAGTAGTAATGAGGATCGCAAACAATGATTCACTGAAACTATGTTGGTTCGACCAGTGTGGTGGATATGCAGTGTTGTATACCAATGAGCCAAAACAAACCAAAATGAAACCACCTGCCTAGTATGCTGTTGGTCATCCATGTGCTGCAACTGAGCAGTGGACTCTACAAAAAAGGTGTGGACACCACAAGACCGCTTAAGGGGTTTTGTGGTATCAGGTACTGAAACAGCAACGGAGCCTTACAGTCCTGTCATAAACTCCCTTTCAGAAATTGCGAGGATGACATTTTGCATTTGATTCAATAAAAAACTAATAAATGTAAGAGTCATCCAGAGATCCTACTTATACACATCTGTGCTAGCACGACAAATCTATGTTTCCCTGGCGACAGGTCTCCAATGGTAACTGGAATCTGATTGGGTGGGTTCGGAATGGCAGGGTTGTGTATTTTCTTGTTTTTTTGTGGTTTGTTTAGCTTCATTACAGAGCATCTCTTCTGTCCTCCTTCTCCCTCAAACCCAAAACTACCACGTTTCCAAATGCCAACCACATATACTCATCTATCAGTGTAACTATCACAGGGGGAGAATGGACGGAGAGTGGAGAGAAAGCCCCCCCTCATCTTCCTCCTCCTGCTCCCCCCTACTTCCCCCCTCCTCTTTCCTCTCTATAACCTGCCCCCCCCCCCCCCCCCTCCATCTCCTACTGTGATAGTTATACAGATAGCTAAATATCTGTGGTTGGCATTTGGAAACCTGTCCAGTTTGGGCAATGAGGAGCGAAGACTAATCACACAGTTGGCATTTGAGCATGTAGTAATTGCCCAGCAGGAGCCAGGAATGAACAGGGTTAACCCTCTGATTGAGGCATATTGTCATGTCCTGTTTACTTTTGTAGAACTTTCTGTAACATTTTCTCCTTGTACGGAAATGTAATCATAACTTATTTTGAGAAATCACACTGATTTTGGGGAGTCTGGTGGCTGAGCGGTGAGGGAATCGGGCTAGTAATCCGAAGGTTGCCAGTTCGATTCCCGGTCATGCCAACTGACGTTGTGTCCTTGGGCAAGGCACTTCACCCTGCTTGCCTTGGGGGAATGTCCCTGTACTTACTGTAAGTCGCTCTGGATAAGAGCGTCTGCTAAATGACTAAATGTGTAAATGATTTTGATTTCTCTGCGTTTGATTGTTTCTGGCATCAGTTTTGAATAAGAATGTCTCAGAGGCTTTCATGTTTAAATTGAGGATCTTTTTACATAAAATCTTAAAATATATTTTCACAAATCTGCAAACAAGCGCACACACAGTTCCAGTAATCGTGTTGGGTAAACGTACACATAAAATTTTTGTAGTCAGAGTTAGCCTTTGTATTTAAGGTAATGCTATAGTGGTGTACACCGGAGTTACCAACACACTAGAATCATGGAGGACATGCTGGTTATTCCTCCCCGCCCTCTGTCATCTCATTGTGACACGTACACTCCTAATGGGGAAGGAACGGAGGTGTGACAGGTGTCACCACCATCACCTCCTGACTGTCTAGTGTGAACACACTTCCCACGAAGCACAACATCTGATGATGTGATTCCTCCTACGGCTGCAGTGACAATCTTGTCACATGGCCGGCATGTAAAAAGACATGCTTTAAAAAAATAAAACGGTGTTGCGGAATTCTCATTTATATGTTACAGAGCAACAACACAGTAAGACGCTCAGGGACTGCAACGTGCCTCGGACCATCGCACCATCCCCTTATCGTCCCAGAACAGCTGTGTGTGTGTGTGAGATGGAGTGTGTGTCTGTGTGAGAGAGTGTGCGTGTGAGAGTGTGTGTACTTCTCAGTTCAGCTGTGAGTCCATAAGAGCCTCTCATCACTTGGACAAGACTTCTACAAGAGAGAAGTTCCCTGGATTCGGTGGCATCCCATTCCAGCTGTGAGTACCAGGTTCTTTGTTCCCTGCTGTGACGTTCCTCACTGATGTTGCTTTTAATCCTGTGTTGTGTTTCCTGAATACAGAACCAAGGGCAATGTAGAGGACGAATGTCATTGATGTTACAGTTGCTGCTAAAGTCAGTGATGCATCAAGATACGGGCTAAGGGTTACAGGCTCCCCCCCCCCCCTCTGTCTTTCTCTGAGATACTACACACTTCAGACTTTATACCAAGATGCAAGTGCAAAAACTGTGGTAAAAAACTAGTGCAAGCAATGTCTGGCGAATCTCAGATCCTGAATGATGTTCTTATTCTTATCAGCTGTCCTTGTAGCCATTATAAGACCCAGCACACTGGCTAGACATTCACACACACACTACCGCCAACATACCTCACTGTTGATGTGATGTTTCTGAACTGCTCTTTTTATGACATTTCAAAATATTCAACATATCACGTCAGATTCTATACTGTGAATACCTTAAAATCCATACTGGATTTTTGTTGCTTTTACACCCTCTCCTACCTTCAAAAGCCTCTGAGATATGATATTACTGTCAAACTCAAACAAGAGGCTGATACAGGATTGTATTGAAAGAAACGTGTGTGTGCCTGAGAAAGAGAAAGATAGACGGAGAAATGGAAAGAGAAAAATACCTAAACATCTCTTCTTCAGCCCTCCAGCATTATGATAATTTTGTCATTTATGCATTTGCAGACATTTGCATTCCTACTTTGCATACAGTGCCTGTCTTTTGTATAGGTTTATGTAGCCATTAATGTAATTTTTGATCTTGTCTATTTTGTATCCCATGCACATTTGATTTAATTGTACTACTTAGTAGTAGTATAATTCATCCAAAAGGCTTCAGGAAGCTAATATTGGGTAGTGGGTTAGTTTGTTGGTTAATCAGTTGGACAGTCCTCATTTCTAGATTACTTCAGTGTGCAGTGTGTATATACAGTATAAATGTTCTGCAGTGATTCCCCAGTCTGGTTGAACCTTTTTAATGCTTTTCTCTTGCCTTTTGTGAAAGACTAATGGATGGAGTTTGTATGGCTGTTTTCCTTTCAAGCACATGGGGTTTGCTGCTGTATCTTTTTGCATTGTTATGCCGTTGGTTAGAGAATAAAATAGACAACTCTCTCTTAGCGGTTTGCATGCAAATTCACAGCTTAACAAAAGAGAAGAGTGCTTCGTAAACACCCGAGTTTGTTTGTCCCCAGAGACATCCGTCTGACTGAGAAATGATGAGGAATCGACAAGCAATCAACAAAGCTTGGGGAACGACTTATTAATCACATCACCGTTGCACAATGATCATGCTGAAAATAGGCACTTGAGTCTTAACCATTACTTTTTGAGGGGGTTCTACTTCATTATTTCCAGGTCTATTATACATGCATGCAGTGACAGATGCGCACACACTCACACGCACACACACACACACACACTCTACACTCTAAATACAGACTGAAACAGGAATATGCAGATGCTGGTGTTGATGTGTTGCAGGACAATGCTGAGCATTGATAGCAATATTATTTCATTTAGGCAAGTGAACCAAAGATTAAATCCACGTAAATCCTTTTAAGAGTAGGGTTAGGGTAAAGATACATCTGGGGTCAGAAAAGGTTGCTTAGAAACGCTAAATTCACAGGTTCTGTATCTGATAGAAGCGATGGTTTGCAGAACCAAAGGTGAGGGGTGATGGGTTTACAGCTCAGTGGTTTTGTCTGCAGGTCAAGAGGTTGCAGGTTCAAATCCCCCTCTACTTCTCTTCTAAACCATTCCATCCTAGTGAATGGTGGTTCTAATGAGCAGGGATGCTACTGAGGACATATTGGAGTAAACAAGTACACATATTGTTTCTATTTCCTTTTAGGGCACAACACGGGGTAATCCAGTTTCTATCCTACGGGAGACGTAACAATATCGTAACTCAACTCAAGGTCCTGTGAGCTACTGTCTCGAGCGAGAGGCCAAGTAATATATAGAGAGAGCTGTTTGAAGGTCACCCAGTGATCTGCTGACCTGGGAAAAAGATATGTCAAGTCTCACCGAAATCTCATCCTAACACACATGTATTTCCCAGTGGTGAGTCTGTCAGTTTACTCTTCCAGCTGATACTGGAGGATATTATATAAACACCTATTGTTCTTCGGACAATGCCTGTACGTTACGTAATGGCAACGCCAGATCCTTGTTGAATGTCAATAGCTGTGCTATAACTGAGGTTCCCTGTCAGGAACCTGAATCACACAGATGAGAGGAGAGAAGGAACACAAGCTTTTCTTTTCATCCAAATCAGGGTTACGACTCAGAGAAAGACAGTAATTCACATAAGCCTGCTGAGACTTATAAATGCTGTTGCCGGAATGGAAATACTAAGGGTTGTCTTCGGTGTATGTGTTGACCATTTACAATACACTTTGGAAACATGGTGGTGTGTTGGGCAGGGTACGGCCTGTCTAACTCTGATCACATGCAGATACTCAGAATGCCTGTGGAAAAAGACAATTACTGTATGTCATGTTAGTTAGATCATTTGCTAGAATAAGATCCCACTGCAACTCACAAACACAATATTGTCTCACAGTGATTGCAGAGAAGCATGCAGAATGCACTTAAAGCTAGGACGACAAGGAGAGGATATTAGATGTGTTTGTTCAAGGTGGAAAATCTCCTAAGAGGCAGAGCCAGTGGAGCCTGATCACACACATGCTTACATTTCATATCCTTCCTCACCCTCTTTGAAATGAGTCTCCAAAGAGCCATTTACGTCTATTGTTGAGGCAGGCTGATTGCAGTGTGATTTGCTGACTCATCAGTCATGTTTATTGGTCTGCCGGGAGGTTTGGAAGCCTGTGTTCTGGATTCAGATATCGCTACTTCAAAGAGAAATAAGCATATAATTATTTATACCTATGCAGTGTAGAGGTGTTCTCTTGTACTGCCAGTTAGTGTTGATTCATGCATTTAATATGCATTTCAGTTTGTGGAACAGGGGTGAAGGCTAGGTTTAAATATAGTGAAATTAGTTTAGGAGTGTCTAATCTGAATGATACCAACAAGTTTGTCTTTACAGCAATGATGTATCATTCCCCAAAAAATACATTGGTTTCATAATTAGACTTGACTTAATCATTGTTAAGTCAAGCAACTGTGTTCTGAAACCCATGAGTTTCAGCATCTCCAGCATCTCCCCCATTCAACGTCTGACTCTACTTTTGACAGGCATGTCTAATTAAATGCAAACACCCAGACCGTAATGAACAGCAAACACAGAAACTTTCTTGTCCTATAATCTTTGTTTTGTTTTTTAAAGCAAAAACCAAGCCGGGGCAAAATAATGAGGCAAAGGAGAACAAAGGCTATTGCATCTTAGTGCGCATAAACCTAGTCTGTCATTGGAGATCTGCAGAAGCGAACAATCCCACACCTTGCATAATTGGGTCACCTAAGCAGTAAAACAGCCTTGATCTGGGGTTTTGTTGACAAGCAGCCCCACAGCGCACAGCACAAGCACACAAACATTTTATTTATCATTAATACGGATGTTCAGACAAAACTTGAACAAAATACCACCATCCCTCTAGTCCGTGGGTGTGGGAAATGCGGGAGGGGGGGTGGGGGGGGGGGGTCCGACAGAGATGTGTGTACATGCATGTGTGTGTACGTGCATCCCAATCTTTTCACGCAATGTGTCCCCATTCAAACACGTGTAACTGTTTTGCCTTTCAAGATATCAACATTATGCAATTTGCAAACAACAATATAATATGAACACCAGTCAGGGAATACTGCCCGGCTGCAGAACGGTTTCACTCATTTCAAATTGCCTACTAAGGGACCACATTCGACATAATTGCAGGATGCCCTTGGTCATTCAAGGTTAGATATGTTTCCAGCCAATGTAACAGCGCCGATAAGACCTCCCACAGTTGATTCTGAAGACTGCTGGCCTGATGAGCTGTGAGCCCACGGCTGCTGGAGCCAGGATGATGGTCGCCCCTCCTCAAGTGAATCTCCTCAGGTCAAGTGCACATAAAGCTTTGTTCTCTTTCCCCCCCTCACTCTCATCCCTCATCCTCCCTTTCTCCCCCTCCTCCCTTCAAACCCACTTATATTTTCTCATTACAGAGTCTTGGTTGGTGCCAGTGTGAAGGGGTTGTCTTTAAAGTGGCCAATACATGGCGGCAGATTGAAACAGAGATTACCGGTCTCTGTATGTGCGTCTGCCTTCCTGCCCTCCTTCTGCTTCTCCTCTGACTCCCTTCCTCTCTTCTCACTCTCTTTCAGCTGTACCCGATATTTCTGTCATGGAAATTTATATTTCTCTCTTTCTTTCTCCCTCACTATCTGTCTCCCTCTCTTTCTCTCTCTCCCTGTCTTCCTTTCTCTGTTTCTCTCTGTTCCTCTCTCCCTATCACTCACCCTCGCATCTCTCTCTCTCTCCTTCCTTTTCTATCCCTATCCCTATCTCCTTTTCTCTCACTTTCTCTCTCTTTCTCTGCCTCCCCCTCCTTCTCTCTCCCTATCTCACTCTATCTCTCCTTCCCTCTTCTCTCCCTCCCTTTCTCTGTCCCTCCCTCCCTCTGTTTCTCTCTCTCTCTCATGTCCATGTCACCGGCCTTGTGTCAGACAGGGCACAGAGGCTCTAGCGAAATCAAAAAGATGAATGAACCCAAGCGTTAAATTGCCTCTTTCAGGGAAATGAATAAATAAAAAAGAGGAACTAATTCCTTGATGGTGCACATTCCAGGTGTGACTCCATAATGCCAGGTCCCCAAGTACCACCTCTGTCCTAATCTAGCATGCATCAGAGTCTGCTAGATAAATACTGTCATTCACATATACCTGAAATTTGAAATGCTATTGGCAAAATGGAAATACTTAGGGAGGAGTCTGTTGTTTTCTGTGTTTGTACTGACAATGCACAATACACTTTGGAAACAGGGTGGTATGTTGGGCAGGGGAAGCCTGTCTGATCTCTGAACACTTACAGTTCCTGACGATGGCTTGGAAACTGTTGTTGTGTACAGAGACACTCAGCGCTCCACTCAACATCTGTCACTCAACATCCTCCAGCTTAGAGCAAGTGAACAAGAGTTTCAGAGCATGTAATCAATCATGACCTCCCTGTTGAACTATGCAGTTTCAGAGAATGCAGTTTATTTAACATAGTATGTAGTGTATTATACACTGCTCGAAAAAAAATTAAGGAACACTTTGAAAACACATCAGATGTCAATGTGATTAAATATTATGGCGGATATCTATAGCTACTGATATGCCATACCCTGATAAAAGAAAACAGTTATTTTAGTTATTTTGAGCAGCTTAGTATGTTGGCCTCATGGGGACCAGGGTATTTCTGTCCACTCAATCTTTAACAGCGTGATTGGGATCTGCCGTTTGTCAGATGCAAGTCTCACACCTCCCCTCATCTCCCTCCTCTCCCTGGGCACTGCAGAGTCACTCTGCCAACCAGCAGACAGCTGTCCAGTCCTGACTTACACACTAAGAGCTAGGACTGATTCAGCATCCTACCTCCCTTCCAACCCGCATTCACAATCATCAACTCACACAATGGCTCAGTGGAGTGAATTACATGGAATGGAATTGAAATTAATTCCATTGCATTCAGTTCTGTTCAATTACTGTAAATTGACCAGGTAGGACTGAATTACTGTGGTGGCTAGTTAGTGAACTGTAGTAAGACGAGGTAGTGTTGGCAAGCCTATAGTGTTGAGTGTGGAAGCATAGTGTGGGTTATTATGAGTCATGATGGAGCCCCTTCTGTTAGAAACAAAAGCGTTGTGGGTGTGTTTCCATCATTTCCTCTACTGAAGTGCTGCAAGTCCTCTCATGCTGATAGAGCCAATTAAACCTCCATCCCTCTCACTGCTATGACTGCTTCCTTCCCTGGGTGCATTCTCTCTCTCTCTCTCTCTCTCTCTCTCTCTCTCTCTCTCTCTCTCTCTCTCTCTCTCTCTCTCTCTCTCTCTCTCTCTCTCTCTCTGTCCTCTCTCTCTCTCTCTCTCTCTCGCCCTCCATTTCTCTATTTCACTCTCTCACTTTCTTTTTCTTTCTCTCACCCCCTCCCTCTTTCTCTCCCTCTCTGTCTCCCTCTTTCACTCTCCCTACCTCTCTCCCTCTCTCAATCCCTTTCTCATTTTCTCTTGCAATCCTTAATCCATTTTTCTCTGTGTGCGTCAGGTCTGTCTGTGTGCCCCCTCCCCCCTCCTCTCTCTCTCTCTCTCTCTCTCTCTCTCTCTCTCTCTCTCTCTCTCTCTCTCTCTCTCTCTCTCTCTCTCTCTCTCTCTCTCTCTCTATCACTCACTCTCAATCACTTTCTGCTCAGTTCCAGCCTTTATCACTCATCCTGTCTCTCTCTCCCTCTCTCTCTCTCTCTCTCTCTCTCTCTCTCTCTCTCTCTCTCTCTCTCTCTCTCTCTCTCTCTCTCTCTCTCTCTCAGCTATCCTCCAGCCTTCCTGTCAGTTATCATACATTATTCTCACTAGGCTCTGTGTCCACACCCACACCATCATCTTTGAATTACTGTCATTACTCAACTCTAACGTCTGATTGCCAGGTAACTCTACAGTAAAAAATACATGTTGTCCATGCAACCTTTTCTGCAAATGTCTTCCTTTTTCTGCTCACAGCCTCAAAACTGAGATGAAAATGGAAATGACTGCAGCGTGCCGTATACTGGAAGTCATTATGGGAAAATAGCCCCTATGACAATAGGCTAATAAAATTCACCCCCATGCATTTTTATTTCTCAGTAAGAGGATTAGGGTTCGCTTCCCAGTTTTCCGATATTCAGGATTAGTTCTGGCACACTTGGCGTGAGTCTAGAGCTCTGCGTGTCCCTGCATCTCCGAACAGAGAGGTGAGGCGGAGGAAACGGGGTGGACCCTGGGAAATAGTCTTCACATGGATGCTCTGGCAACTCCCAGTAAAGAGCTATGTCTTTCAAGTGCTTCTTACGGCTATAGAGCTGCAATGAAACTGCCAAACTGATGTTCAGTACAAACTTATAATTGAATTGCTGTGTCTGAAAGATATAGAAAGGGATGTGGAAAAGCATTTGAATTCATCTTTTGATGCAGTCAGTTATTTTTCTTAATCGGTGTGTGTTCCAAACTGTCCTTGTTTCTTTGGTCAAGCTCTCCTGTCAATGCACACATTGTGATTTATGTTCACATTCAGAAAGCAACAGCACTAGAAGTGTTTAACAGCAGGAGAGAAATCTTCGTTATTTCTTTTCAATTTGAAATGTTAGGAATTTTTCAAGTGGCAAATTTGACATTAAAACAGTGACAAGATTGATTGAGATTTATTTTTGGCCCTGCAGTTATACAAAATCATTTGTACACCATGAAAACTTCAAAGATGTACAGTAACAGTCAAAAGATTGGACACACCTTCCCATTCAATTGAATGGGACAACGTGTCCAGACTTTTGACTGTGTGGAAGAAATTGCGATTTCTGGTGTGCTTACATTATTCACTAATCAATAGAACTAGTCATTGGATACTAGTTAGTATGTTCTTATGTAAGCTTGCTATTAATAAGAGTAGATTGTGTCTATGTGTCAGGGTTAATAGATGTTCGGGATCAGGAGAAAGTACTGGGTAAACGTCCTTTGTCATGACTACAAGGAGAGCGCCAACTATGATCTCTCTAGTCTGACTGGTCATGTGTTGGGAGCTGTGAATATCTTCCTCTGAGACTGTTGTAACGTCATTACTGCCTGACTGTCACTATCTATGTTTACATTCCTGTGCCCTATAAAAGATGGTCCTCCGGCCTTCAGAGCCGAGAGAGACATGATTGAGACCTGAGCCTGGTGTTGTGTTGTCATTTATTGTCAGAGGTCTGGTATTCTCTCCCAATCTGAAGATTGATAATATTTATTAAAATCCAGAACTCAACTGAACTTAGTCACTCCGTTTATGAAGAGACGGACAAAACACTTTCTTCATCAACTGGTACTGTACGTACTCACACACAATGAGAAATTCATATTATGTGTGCCACTGAGTTCAGTTACAGAGTCTATAAAGGTGTTGCAGGTGACAATACCTCCAGTACTCTCTTTGCTGAAGCCATGACTGCAAGTTTCAGTGTTGCGGTAAAAACAAGTAGTGTCCACCTATTAAATGCAGTCTTTCTGCACTGTGAAGAGAGAAAACTCAGATATCCACAACATATGTGACGCATGTCAGGTTGTTTCTTCATGCAAAATAGATTAGGGGTTTAAAATTCAATTAGGCTGCTTTATTTTAGGGTTTTTAGTGCTAGCAGGTCATTTTTGACCCTAAGGACAAGGGGGTACACAGAACATTTTGACCACACAAGACTTTAAGTGGTACACCAGAAGACTGAGCTTGACAGTAAACAGCAAACACAAGTGGATGTCTGGCCTCACAGTTTATATGAAGGCACAACAGCTCCGGCACAGACATAAGGCTGATTCACAGTGGCCAATGAAAGGAGCAGCATACATAAACTCCTGTACACACACATATATATACATGCAAACACACACATATACACACACGTACATGCCAACACACATACATGCACAGACATATATACACACACATAAACACAAGCACAAAGATTTACGCACACGCACACAGTGGCACAGGTTTAACAGAATTGAATTACGTTAGTCAAATCGAGGAATGTCGAACTGTGGAATAAATGAATCATAAACGCCTTGGGGAGAAGGCGGGAGAGAGACGCTATTCATCCATAAATCTCCCCGCGCTCCAACACTTAACGTCGGGCTTCCAGAACAAATTGAAGGAGTTAGAATCATCCATCTTGAAATTCTCCAATCACCGCCCCAAAAACTATGAGCCACATTAATTACAGCAAACGTTGGTCTTGTTAACATGCTGCCTGAGGAATGGGATGGGTACTGTAAGAAAAGAGTAATGGGTCACATCCGACTGCAGCTATAAGACAGAAGTAATGACCAAGAGTATATTTACAGGAAGGTGAACGTCCATGTGCACAACCCTGGTCAGTCTCTGCTCTGCCAATGATAAACGCCCACAGATCTTCTGTAATCATGTACCCTAACATTTATCACTGTGGGGGAGGGGAGGGGAGGGGAGGGGAGGGGAGGGGAGGGGAGGGGAGGGGAGGGGAGGGGAGGGGAGGGGAGAGGAGAGGAGAGGAGAGGAGAGGAGAGGAGAGGAGAGGAGAGGAGAGGAGAGGAGAGGAGAGGAGAGGAGAGGAGAGGAGAGGAGAGGAGAGGAGAGGAGAGGAGAGGAGGAGTCTGTGTGAGATTTCAGACAGATGTGAATCTCCTGAATGTGTGCGCGCTCCAGTCAGTAATTGAAGTTGTGTCAGAGGTGTTGATGTAGAAACAGCCAAGCTGAATCTTAATGAATCTCTTGATGGGATGAGGACGTATAAAGAAAGCCTTGCTAGCAGCTGCTGCTCACAACATGCTTCACTGGGAGCCCCGTCTGAATATCTGTCCATACCTCTACCTGCACACTCACACATGCATATATACACACATACACTCATGCACACACGCACACATACACACACATGCATGCACACACACATGCACACACATACACAGGCAGACACACGCATACACAGAAGCACACAACTTCACAAGCGCACACAGACACATGCACACACACCCACACACACACACACGCATACACACACATACAAATACACCAACGCACACGGACACGCACACACCATCTGTCCCCTCACCCGACCGTATCACGCAACAACACTTCCACCAGGCCTTTCACTGACTTCACAAACACAGGAGCAGAACATGTGTGTTTACAACTATGGCTATCATTCACATTCATGCAGGGCTCACTTGTAAAAGTATCCAGAGACACCTCAGTGTGGCAAAGCTGTAAAATATTATTATTAGTATTAGATAACTGATCCGATTCATTTAAAATAGTGACCTGAGTGGAAAAAACTGAAAGGGTGGTATTATAACAATTTCTTCTGTCACCAGGTTACATCAATTGCAATTTACGTAAAGGAAATTAACCATGAAATTATAGGTGCTCTCTCTCGCTTTCACACACACCAGACACGCACACACCCACACATGTGGGTATGAATTGTAGTTTGCCTGTGTGTGTACGTGTATCTGTGAGTGTGTGTGTCTGTGTATGTATATGTGTGTCCATGTGTGGGTGAGTGTGTGTGTCTGTGTGTGTGTGTGTGTGTGTGTGTGTGTGTGTGTGTGTGTGTGTGTGTGTGTGTGTGTGTGTGTGTGTATCTGTGAGTGTGTGTGTCTGTGTATGTATATGTGTGTCCATGTGTGGGTGAGTGTGTGTGTGTCTGTGTGTGTGTGTGTGTGTGTGTATCTGTGAGTGTGTGTGTCTGTGTATGTATATGTGTGTCCATGTGTGGGTGAGTGTGTGTCTGTGTGTGTGTGTGTGTGTGTGTGTGTGTGTCTGTATGTGAGTGTGTATACGTGCATGTGTCCATGTGTGGGTGTGTATCTGTCCGTGTGTGTGTGTTCCACGGGTAGTCACATGAGGACTTTTTGATGGCAGTCAGCCTTGTCCACTGGCGGCCTTGTGTATGACACACACATAATGGAAACATCAGCGGGAGTGTGCAATCTCCCTCCCCGCCTGTCTTTGTCAGTCTGGCTGACAGGACAGCACAAGGACAGGGTCAAAGCTACCACGTTGTATCTTTGCTCCGCACAATCACCACAGCCAGATGAACCACAGACACACACACACCCTGCCACCTCATCTCACCTGCAAGGAGGTGGTCCATGGAGTCAGAAAAATCCCAATCTATCTACACAGCAAAACGTCCACGCCCTCTCTGGAGGATCGGCAGGGCGTGTCGGCAAGTTACTGATGTATTACTTCTTCCTGCGGTAACCATGGCGATCATCCTTGTCATATTGATCCCAGTGTGTGTCAACGCAGGGTTGGGAGACAGTGTTCAACGGAGTGTTCAGCGAAAGAACGACAAGAATGAGAGGTCTGAACTTTTCAACAGGAGTAGCCGCTTGCGCTGCACCCTCCCATGTCCCGTTTTACATTCACACGGGTGGTTTAGTGAGCGCAGGGTGGAATAGCCAAACAGCTAGGTTGTGGGGTTAGAGGCAGGGTGGAGTTGGATCTGTGGCCCACATGCAATAAGCTGTGCTGGCCACATCATGAAGACTGCATTTCAATCAGAGCATTAATCGATTTCTTTGGCGGGAAGGTTGGCGCAGAGAGAAAGGGGGGGAGGAGTCACTTAACGTTGGGGCCTGTGTGACAGTTCCAGGAGTGTGTGACTGGAGAAACAAGCCAAAGAGCAAATCACACAGGTCCCACACGCTTTCAATCAATGTCAGGCTCTGCCTATACCTTTATACCGTTGAGAGGTGTGTGTGGTTGTGTGTGTGTGTGTGGTTGCGTGTCCGCATGTGTGTGTTTGTGTGTGTTACATGAATGTGTACTAAAGGCACGTTAAAAATGATAAAAAAAAGCACCTGGCACCACAACCATTCTGTCAGATGAAAACATTAAAGCAACAGGAATCTGGTTGACTGTTAGTTCAAATAGGCATCCAATCACTGTCACCTGATCCCAGATGCATTAACCAAACACACAGGCAGCACTGTGAGGCTACAGCAGCAGCTGTCAGGGCAAAACACACGTGTGTGTGATTCTGGGGGGGTTGTCAAGAGGGATCAATCACATTGCTTCTAACAACAGAATGACCGGGATTCTTAAAGCACAGTCACAACTCATTAAGCTTAGCAGTCAGCTAATTAGGCACCCTCATTACCTCAGACGGCTGCGTTCTGATCCAGACTCGTTGCTGTCGGCTTGAAGGGCTTTCAGGCCAACAACGGCTATCTTATACAACTTCCTCCCTGGGTTCTGATCTCCACAGGGACTGTCATAATGGCCTTTTAACTCACACCTGTTTTATTTCTGCCTCTGGTCTCATTAGTTGGTCTGGAGGATGATTGCTGTATTTAGGCGTTTGCAGATCTGCAGGGTTTTATGAAATGATCTGTGTGTTTTTTTAAATGATCCCTTCTGGAATGTTCATTTCAAAAGACCAGCGTAGAGCTGGATTCACACAACTGTCTTTGACACCTAGTATTGGATGAGAGCGTCTGCTAAATAAATACTGTAGGTTAATTATTACTGTAGTTGAATTTCACTGATATTTAAGTCTTCGATTCACACATGAAATAGTCTGCTTCTACATCCCTCATGAGCCATCGCCAGTGTGTCCACCTCTACTTGAACATCCCATTGAATCCAATTAGTGGGGATGGAAACTTTCCGCATGTATCCTACAGGGGCTGGACTCTCCAACTGAAGAACTTTTGATTGGTCCAATATGTTCCACTTTAATAACTGTAATCTGTCTGACAGCCCAAAGGTTAAAGCCCAGTGATTTATCTGCTTCCTCCCTCCTCTGCCGATCTTTAATTGCCTTTGGGTTAATTGTTAAGGTGTACGCAGAGATCGTTTGGAAATGATCCATCATTTAGTACTGTAATAATGAGTTTCCAATGGCTTCCAGAGCCTCTTCTGCCTCGGTCTCCCCACAGAGAGGGCCTCTTCTCAGGCATGAAGAGCTGAGGGACACCCTCTTGGGGGGCAGCAACACCGTATTTCTGTGTCTGTGTGTGTGTGTGTGTGTGTGTGTGTGTGTGTGTGTGTGTGTGTGTGTGTGTGTGTGTGTGTGTGTGTGTGTGTGTGTGTGTGTGTGTGTGTGTGTGTGTGTGTGTGAGTGTGTAGGTGTTTGTGCATGCAGGTGTGCATGTTAATTTGTGTGTGGGTGTGCATGTGTGTGTGAAAATCATTATTCTTAATCAAACCCCATTTATTCCCTTGTGAGCTTCGATCTTTAAGAACAGAGTAGCATAGCACAGACAGCAAGATGCAGTCATGCTGATCCATAAGTTAGCATGGTAACTCTCTGGTTGCAGGTAGCTTGTTAGCTATCTGGTTGCAGGTATCTTGGTACAGTAGCTCTCTGGTTGCAGGTATCTTGGTACAGTAGCTCTCTGGTTGCAGGTAGCTTGGTACAGTAGCTCTCTGGTTGCAGGTATGTTGGTACAGTAGCTATCTGGTTGCAGGTAGCTTGTTAGCTCTCTGGTTGCAGGTATCTTGGTACAGTAGCTCTCTGGTTGCAGGTAGCCTGGTACAGTAGCTCTCTGGTTGCAGGTAACCTGGTACAGTAGCTCTCTGGTTGCAGGTTGCATGGATGAAGGTAGTTTGGAGGCTCTCTGGATGCAGGTAGCATGGCTACATGGTGGTACCATAAGACCCAGGCCAAACAGGAGCTAACACCATCAACCCTATACATTCTCTGCCACTTACCTCTAATTGGGGGGACAGAAAATTAACCCAATTTTGCAAACATTTTCATGTTTTAAAAATGCTAACCTGCGGTAAATTATACATTCCTCTCGTCATTCTCGTGAACTTTTCAAAGAAGCCCAGAGTGGGCCAGTGCAAAGGTTACGTTCTAAATACTTTTTTAAAAAGCTGTCATTATGGTAAAAGAGCACTTTAAGACCATTAAAGGTTTTAAAGGAGAGTTCACCCCTGCACCACAGCTGTTGATGTAGGCGTTGTGTGGAGAGGAGGAGGGGAGAGCCAGGCGGAGGTGAATGGCTCTCAGACTGAAGCAGTTGCCCTGTTATTTGTTATTTCCCTGGGATTTACTAGGGTGAAAGGACACTCATGTATGTGCAGTTGCCATCTGTGATCGCTTTGGTGGCTGTAGGAGCTTTTTAACCGCTGGACTGCTGGTGGCTGGATGCAGAAACGTATTGAAGGGATACATTTTATGGTCATCGGATTATGGTGTATGATTTGTGCGGACCTGTACACATGTCTCCTAACCTGTTTTGTTTTGCATGTCAAGTGACCTGGGAAGTTAATATGATTGATTGTTGCAATCGTTCCACAATCTGTCATTTTTCAAAAGTTAGGGAACTTTCTTTTACCGATGTCTCGGACAGTTTGTGATGTATGTCACAATGACATGGGTGTCAAACCCAGGTCTGCTACGGACAACCACACATTTGCATACACACTGTTCCACTGATCCTAACTTGTTTCAGCCCAATGATAAACAACCTACCGGAGGGAGCTTTTCTTTTTGTGTGTCATTTCATTTTAAACTGTCACACATTGCTCCCCTAAAATGTCAGCTTTGCAGTGAGCGATTTATATCTTTCCCCTGCTGTGTCTTATCCTCCGGGCTCCTGACAGGAAGAAATTGCTTTATTATTCCCCCAGAGTCAGGTGGATCCTCTGACAGTTTCGCACTCATCTGAGATCGTTGGCTTCTGTCTGAGAGGAGTGTTGGGATTGGACAGTGGCACTTTGGGAAATTACCCCCTTCATTCTGACTGGAGGTGTGGAGCCCATGGATGGGAGACAGAGAGGCAGTGCACCCCCTCTCTGTGTGAAAATTGAGTATTCTTTGAACTGGGAACCCCTCTGCTTGTTTGCAAGACCTTGCTTTTAAATCCAGGAAAAATCCACTTCAATCTCTCAGTCTTTCTCTCTCTCACTCTTACTTCCTCTCTGCATCCCTATCCTTTTGCCTTGTTCATCTCTGTGCCCTCCTCTCTATCTCTCTTCTGTGTCTCTCTTTCTCTCGCTATCTGTCTTTCTCTCTTTATCTATCAGCCAAGCTTAATCTCTTTCTCCAATTCAGTGTCAGCACTAGAAGTCATCACTTGTTATTAATTTGTATTCACAGACCTAGTGTTGATATCTAACAAATAATACAGAGGCATACCTAAAATCTTTGAGAAAGCTTATGATCAACACAAATAGTACACATGCAGTGACACAAGCCTGTGTCACTTTTGCACAGGCCACAACATTCCAGTGAAACAGCTTACTGTTGAACAAGATTCAAAATTCAAATTTTCCTGAAAAGTTCAAAAGGTTCAAATACCAGCAGATAATTACCTTGATGTGAGGTCCCAGAGAGAGCTGGTTAAACCTACGATTGTTTGTTTTCATCTCAGAGTTGTCCTCATTTCTTCCCCTGATGACATTGCAAACACGAGTCAACACAATGATCTCTAATCCACACACATCTTGTGATGACACACACTTTTTTGGAGGACATCACACACATCTTCCTTCCTTCCTTCGTATGTTTTTTTCCTTCCCCAGGGTGTGCAGAAGAACTCAAAAGCTAGCCGCTTTCTCAAACAAATTTTCTGTCTCATCTCCCTTTGATTTTTTGGCCTTTCTATTATTTGCTTTTAATGAGTTGCCTGGTCTGTTTCTATTGAGGGAGGGACTTCCTGTGTGGAGTGAATCCAAAGTTTCTTTAGGTCATTGTTACCATGACTACATGACGGCAGTGCTATATATGAGCAACAGTATTTGTTGTGTTCCCATGGTATCACACATAGTCAAGGGATATAAAAATACAACGAGAATTTAATCAAACTCAATATGCATTACCGTCAAACACTATAAAATGCCATAGGCCTACTCATCTTTAATTCATTATCCCAGCACCTGAAAATGAAACCTAACTATTAAAAAAATATATATATATCTCCGCCAGTTTACATGTTGCTTACTGAAGTTTGCTTGCTTGAAAAAATTCTCTGAGAACCCACAAAAAAAACTGAACATTCCTTTTTTTATACTGTCAGTTGACAAAAGTTTTGCATCAAATAGAACATGGAATGCCGGTGGCAATCACAGAGAGAGGCCCTCGTGAGAGAGGATCAGTCTAACCTCAAATAGAGACTTCAGACCCTATTTATCTCACCCTTGCTCCCCGCTCCCTGCTCTCTACTCCCCTCTGCTCTACTCCCTGCTGCTCTGATATGCTCCGCTCCCCTCGTCAAGATGCATCACAGAGCTACACTATACAGGACCTGTTGGCACAGGTTCATGGAGTAAAAAGTATCAAAAGATCCACGTGCTTTTAGAATTCTGGATCTTAGTTTGACACGGTTTGATTGTGGTTACGGTTTTATTGTTGAGCTGTTGATATGATATACCATAAATACACGCCAAGGTTGGAGTAGCCTAGGTGTTGCCATGTCGCTCATCAGCTCTGCTTCCACTCTCTGTTGACGTGACGCTGAGATCAATCTGTCCTCTCACAGACAAAATAAGAACAACCCTATTTTTTGTGTATAATTATCTATATGTCTATCTAAAAGTCCGAAATTACCTTCTAAACCTCCTTAACCTCTTCAAAGGGAATAGTTTCCTGTTTTCGGTGACCAACCTCCAAGTTTGAGATCTCTTTCAATAAGCTACATTTGCCTCACATACTGTTTAACACGGAAGCATGAAATAACTAATGATAGTTATTACAAATGATACTACGTCAAGAGAACAAAGATGCTCCACTAATACAAAGATGCTTAATTGAAAGTAAAATACTGGCCGAAACATGCCTTACCTATGATGCAAACGAGCTACTGGGCATTCCAGAGAGAAAAGTGGAAGCTAGCTTGTTTGCTTTGATGATCTTGTTCTGCTAGGATATGAATTATGAAACTTAGAAAAGTGTTAAAGTGTGCGAGAGCGTTTGAACATCTGCTCCGGTCGCTGTCACAGCAAGAAGAAGAGATCGGGCTTTGATGTAGAAACGTGTTGGGATTGGAGCAGGGAAAAACTCTTCTCTTATTTTTCTCATTCATCACACTCGACCCTACTCGTCTCTTACTTCCTATCCTCTTCTTTCTCCTCCTCCTCCTCGTCTTTCTCCTCCTCCTCCTCGTCTTTCTCCTCCTCCTCTTCCTCTTTCTCCTCCTCCTCCTCGTCTTTCTCCTCCTCCTCCTCGTCTTTCTCCTCCTCCTCTTCCTCTTTCTCCTCCTCCTCCTCCTCGTCTTTCTCCTCCTCCTCCTCGTCTTTCTCCTCCTCCTCTTCCTCTTTCTCCTCCTCCTCCTCCTCCTCTTTCTCCTCCTGCTCCCGCTCTACCTCTGCGTTCTGGATCCCAGCGTAGATCAACTGTCTCTCTGTCTCACACTCAGTCGTAGTTCCCATACTTCTCCAGTGCCTAGGATCCCCACATCACTCTACATCTAATTAATAACCCAAACCACAGACCTTTTCCCACCATGCAGGGGTGACAGTCCTCAGCCAGGTTTTCATCATTTATTGATTGCAGATTTGCAGCGCAACAGCTTTCATAAATGAGTGAGGATGAAGGGAAGGATGTGACGGAAGAACAATTAGAGGGAGAAACAATACTGGTATGTCAAATGAATATTTCATTCTGTTTGCTGAGTTTCTGTCTGACGGTGACAGTTGCCAGATGCTCCTGACATATTCCTGTCTCTTTCTCTCTTTCTATGTCTTTCGCTCTCCCTTTCTATCTGTTTCTTTTTGTGCCTCTTTCTCTCTCTCTTTTTCTCCACTTCTCTCTCTCACTCCCGACCTCTCTCTTTCTGTCTATCTTTCTATCTCTTTCTATCTTTTACTCTGTCTCTCTCCACTTCTCTCTGTCTATTTCTCCAAGTAATATTTACAGTTTGTTTTTCCTCTTGATCTATCCCTCTCCTATTTTTCCTGCACTCAGTCATAGACATGACACTTATCTTGGCTTCCACCATGAAGTATTCTCCACCACTCAGTATCATAAACCTGAGGGTTTTACATGTACAAACATCCGGCTTGTAAAATGGCCTGTTAACGGATAATTTTACACCCCACAGTCGACAGCCCCCACAGCCCAGGAGAGGGGTGTAATGCCAGGGCAAAGATAGATTTAAACCTGGAGGCAGTATCGTTTTAACAAGTTTATGATGCATAAGAGAGGCTTTATTCGTCTTCTGTGTGAGAAGAAATGAGGCCATAACTAAATTACTGATTTATGAGTTTTATGATCACTATGTAAATGTGTTAGCAGATGCAGGACGGACAGTCATAAAAATTTCAGTGGACCCCAGTTTTGTGTGAAAGAAGATTGTTGCATAAGGTGCAATCATTACATAAATCAAGTGCTTATTGTGTTTATGATTCTCACAGCCACAGTCATCAACAGCAGGGTTTGAGAGAGCAAGAGCTTAATTCGCTGTGACATCAACTCAAAAGCAGGAAACCATCTGGCTTCCGTTTGGCAACCCCATAGACATCAGTAGTAATTTTGTTAGCCTAGAACATAACAGATGATGCATTGATCCTACCAGAAGACTAGATGGGATTGAAGAGTTGGGGCATCCATCATGATATCAGTCCACTCTCACCTACAGGAACAAGCTACTCCATGGACGTCAGTCACTTCCTGTCCTGTGTAAATCAGATCTGCTTTATGTGGCGTTATCAAGTCTAAAAGATACATTTAAGTTGCACAAAGCTATAGGCATCTGCATATCATGCCATGACTGTAATATATACAGACACAAAAATGTCCAGTCATTTACGTTTATGTAAATATCTACATTTAGTCTTAGTTTTTTTTTTGTCATTTAAAATAGTCATCTATCCATACAATGAATAGTTTTTGTGACTACATGATCGATTACAATTGTATTTGTATAGCCCTTTTTACAAGCATCATCACAGAGGGTTTCACACACATCGATAGAACTGCAGTAAACAAACCTAAACCTTCAAAGAAGGAAAATCTCCTTGGAAAATAATGAAAGAAACCTTGGGAGGAGTTATTCAGTAAAGGATTCCCTTCCTCCAGAGACGGTCAGGCGCACAGGGAGGTGCAGACCATAGGCTGAACATAATTATGCTGTAATAGTAGATATTCGTTTTTTCAAAACACAGATATCCAGAGTTCTGAATCAGTAGGGCATCCGCAGCTCTCTGCATGTGCACCCCTCAGTTCAGGCAGTGGTTAGCCACTGGACTGGGAAGCACAGGAAGAGACCGGAAACTCTGCATTGTCCACGTTGGCAAACAGGCAGATGTTGAAAGCTCAAGCCCTCTTACCAAGTGAAGGATCTTATGTTGGTGTGTAGGTTGGGAGGTGGGCATTAGTATATCAGGTACCATGTTTCAAGCTTCTGGTTGATAGGAGCAGGCTTGGCTCCAGAACATGGTGTTTTTCAGGGGTTATGATCTCATAAATGTATCGTAACTGTTTGTAGCTGTCAGCTGAGAGTCGTCCACGGTGTGACGTGCCACTGTTCTGGAAGATGGATGATCCGACTGTCACCAACAACAAGGTCCACAGGAATTAGCAGTGCATGTGTGGCATGGAACATGCCTTAATGAGCTGTTGGGGGTCCACAAGGGTTTGTGTGCTAGTGTGTGTGTTTGTGTGTTGGCATAATGTCCTTCGAGAATGAGCGCTGTGACTGTATTTTATTGAAATCTGTCAGTGGTAATATAAATAATAACTCCTGTTTTTTATTTCATCGAACATTTTATAATTATTAGTGAACACTATTCAAACGTCTTTTCTTTCCATGTTTTCCCATGTTCCAAAATACCTTTTGTATGTGTTTCGTTATTGCGTCTGTGTATTCTGTTGCACAATGAGGTGTCTGTCCAAACAGATTATGTTTAATCCCTTTAGTCAACAGCATTGACGAACAGGTTTTAGGGGTCGATGTTGCTGCAACCCAAACATTGTTTCAGATCAGTATTGGAAAAACCATGTCCTTACAGAGCAGTAGTCTGGATGTGTGAGATGAACAGAAGACTATCAGAATGGCAGTAAAACTAATATAGCTTTACTAGAAGTCACATGTAGCCTACAGTAGGCCTATATTAATTATGGGTTGTATGGCATCATCAGTTGTGGCCAATTCACCTGTGGAATTGGGAACTTCCGTGGTTATTTTTACGCCGGCTTGATTATGTAAGCTTTGCATGAATAATTATTTTGCATCCTCTTCAGAGTTCCCTCTATAAAACATTGAAATAATAGAGATAATTTGTTTTTGTATTATTTATTGGTTTCATATAGGCCTAGGTGTCAGTGTCTTAAAATATCAAACGACAATGCAGGAAAATCCAGAGCCTACATAGGCTACTCTATCTTTGCATAGCCTGTTGCATTTTATCAAAAACTAGAAACTCTGTATACTGTGTACTGTACCATCAGTTGGTGATATATGGTACTAAACATCAGGGCTCTCCAGGCTCACGCATTTCAGCTATTTCTCACGCTCTCACGCAATACCTTGTATTTCTCAAGCATTTCAAGCATTTCTCACGCTAAAGAAGAGATAACTTGTCCCGCTACATACAATTAATGGACGATGCGCATACTCGAGTTATACAGAGTTAACCCCCCTCCCACCCACCCACACACACACAGACACACACACACACGCACACACACACATACATGTTTACCCAAACGTTAACAGGTAAGCCTATGGTAATCTAACGCCAAAGTTTTGAGAAAACTTGAGAGCCCTGGAACAGTGTGTTCTGGTGTCTGATCTCTTCCGCTTTGGCCACCTGAAGCCGCGTTAGCTTGATCTAGGCAGCAGGTAGGCTACATGTGCAGGCAATCGTGCTCTGCTTCATTTAGGATGTGCCAGAGCAGTCCTCCATCGAGCTCAAAAGGTCCACCTGATTGTAATGCCAACACCCTTGTCGCGAAAACCTCTTTATAGGCACCTCCAAGTTTAACCCTCTCCAGAGTAACAGAAAGAAAGAAAAGAAGACAGGCCTTTAATGTTGTTCCCTGTCTAGGTTGTCTCTTTGTAGTTCAAGCGACACACATTAATTGGGGATGATGAGAAAGAACAATTCCGTGACCTTCCTAACTCATTTGACTCTGATGTGTAAAGCAGACTAATGAATTAGGAGGAGGCGGATGCGCTGTAATTTGACTGTAAATTGCAAACTCAAATGGGCAGAACGTCAACTGCCACTATAGAGACGCAACAGTGCCATCTAGTGACTGAAGGGGGTAGTGCTGTCTGCGTGAGCGCGTAAGTGTGTGTACGCGTAGATGTGTGTCGTGTGCGTGTGTGTGCGAAAGGCCTACACATTGTAGAAGTGATTTTGATCGGACTGTTATTAAGCGACTAAAGAATTCTGAGATTCGTTACATCTATAGCCTAACGGACGCTCGATCCGATCTGAACATGAAGTGATTGTCGGCTTGAAAGAAGACAACGTTTTATTTTCATTCAACTTTGATCGTAACTATTCATCAATTTTTCTCCACCCTATCCCCACCCAGCAGTAGTCTCATCTGCTTCTTTAGTCTCTGTGATCACCCCGAAGATGATGAGCTCTCACACAACTGTATGTCAGAGCCACAGTCGTGCTTGACACCCTGTTCCAGCCCTTTACGATGCATTATAGATGGTAACTTCACTCTGTTCAATCGGCAAGTACTGATGTATGTGTGCGCGTTTGATCTGTAAACCCAGATAAGAAGCAGAGAGCGTAGAAGTGACTGGGGCTGGGTGGAGGAGCTTCCACACCACTAATCAAGTGCTCCTTCTTTTATCCTAGACATCAGACATTTTGTCTGTTTCATGCTGTAGCATGGAGGGCCCAGACATAAGGACCCCTGTTGAGTTCTGGAGGAACCCCAACCCCCCCCCCCCACACACACACACCCCCCCCCCCCACACACACACACACACACCTCACCCCCCTCCCCCTCACCCCCTCCCTAAAAGATCATCTCTGGAACCACTAAAGTGTACTTTTTCTATGATGAAAGCATGTGTTCGGATGTTTGATTTGTCAAAAAAATCTGGTAGGAGTTCGTTGTTCTAATACACTTTTTCAGACGTTGATTTTGACTGTACAAGCTGTGCCGTGGTATAGCAAATTATTTATCTACCTCAAGTGCAGGGACGTCATTTTCCCTTTAATACATGAAAGCTACTATTCTTACTTCAGTAGTGCTCAAAACGAAAAGTAATATTAAAAAAGGCACAGGAGAGAGGGCACCAGAGGCCACGGGGGAAGTGGGGGCAGGAGCCACCAATCGATTGTGTGGAAACACATGACAGGGGCTGACCAGGGGCTGGCTGGGGTCGATGTCCGAGGGTCGTCTGACCTGGGGGTGGTTGCTGTTGTCAGCAGAGCCGTTCTCTCTCTCTCTAGAGTCCACTGAGCAACTGCTGCTGGAGCAACCGCTCTGCTTCTGGGTCATCCCTGTCCTGAAGCCAAAGCTAGAATGTTTGTTCCTGAATATGCAGTTAAACCTCTTTTTTTTTCCTTTGATGGAATTTGCTGTATTTTCGGTACAGGGGACACTTTTTTAAATCATGAATTCAGGTAAACGTATTTAGATACTATAGACATCTTACAATGTTACACAAGATATACAATGACTGTGAAAGCACAAAGAACAATACAGTCACTTCATTTGAGTTTTAAACTTTTATCATCCAACAAAAATGTTCACAGAGGAGAAGCATTACAGTTCCTACACTGTACCGGTATGCAGGCGGCAGAAGTACTGAAGGATAAACACATCCTCCTCTTCATCAACAAACTAGTACAGGATGTTAGTATTAAGGTTAAGCCAAACTATCTGAAGGAAGAGTAATTACATGTTCCCATCATTGGTTCAGGGATTCATGTGTGGTGTATTCACACTATTCTCTCAACTTCAGGGAGAGAATAGTGTGAATACTTATATTCTTGACTTTCCAAAACTATAGAAGATGTTACAAAAACAAAAGTTATAAAGTTACAGATGTGTTCTGTACTACAACACCACAGCTGGACGTCTTGTCTGGTGGTTGTCTGTGGTCAGGTGACCTCCCCAGGTGACTGGTCAGGTTAGTTAGCTGTGGGGTCAGATATCTTCCCCATGAACAGGATGCTCTTGGTGGAGTCTTCAACAATCAGGACCAGGAAGGGCCTGTTCAGGTTCATGGTGTCGGGCAGCGACATGGGCATGATTTCGATGGTGGTGGCAGCGGCTGCGTCAGTGCCGGTTTCGTCAACAGTCAGCACGGCCTTGTGGGAAATCTGGAGGGGACAGGAAGTCGATTTGTTGTGTTTTGTGAGGGGTACGATTAGACTGGTTACTGATTTAAAAGTAACTAAATAAACCATCCAAAAGGGTTCAAAGTGTAAGTGCCAGAAGAAAAAAAAAAAATTCTGTACAGAGAAAATGAATGCCTAAAGCACTGCATAATTTAGACCCCATACACAGGGGGTGTGTACTGGATGGTACTGTACCTTGGACACCTTCAGTTTGGTCTCCTCGGAGATGCCAGAGAAGTCCGCCGTGTCTGCGAAGACATTCACCATGCCCATGTTCTTTAGAATTTCACCCAGCGAGGAGGAGGCAGAGATGGAGATCTTAGGCATGAACAAATCCACAGAGCTGAAAAACAGACACAAGTTTAAATTTAAATTGTTTAGTTTCCTTGATCCCCAGGGAAATTCATGTGTTCAGGTAACATTAAGATGACATAAGTTAAAAAACGATTAGGATACACACAACTGCAGTACTAAAGTATCTGAATAAAGGAAGCGAATGATTCTGCCTTGGAATGTAACATAGAATAAATGAATCAGTAAAATATATAAATATTTTAAAAGAACATAAAAACCGCATTTCTGGTTAAATCCAACCTGTCCCTTTGTGTGCAAAAGTAAACATTAAGACCTGAATCAGAATCTGGTAAGTAAACACACAGTAGGACTGCACACAACCCAGATCCCCAAAACTACAGTTAACCACCCCTGATCTACAAGCTATAGTTCTTTGTCAGTAACTCATGTCTTCAAAAGAGAAAATCACTCATTCATTCCAGGCGTGTAGGTTTCACTATACATGAAAATGTCCCGTCCACTTTTTGAAAACGGCAAATCTGTCTCCCTCTGTATTAAGAAAATTACATTCAACAGCCGCATCCTCAGTAAAAAAAAAAGAAGCTGTCCCACCCACATTTGAAAACAAACCTGAGGCCTTGATTCATTCATCAAAATACATTAATTTGTAAGAGTCCAACCTTCTGAACATTGAGTTGTGCCAGTGCTTGATGTAGTCCTTGTTGAGGTACGACTCCACAGTCTTCATCTTGCCTTCATCGGGCAGGATGACCATCATGGAGGTGTTGCCTTTGTAGGGCAGCATGATGACGCTGGTGAAGTTGTCTGGATCTTGGAAGAAGTCATAGCGGCCCGTCTTCTTCATCATGTCCACCTCAACCTTGGTGTTCTCGTCCACCTGGAAGGAGGCCTTCTTCGTCAGTTTAGCTTCAAACGGCTTCTCCCACTTTCCTACAGAAAATAAAACATTTTTTTAAATTGTATGTATATTTGTTGACCTTTTTTCTGATTTTGGGGGATAGAGACATTTGAGATGTAATCTCAATTATAAAGAACTGAATGAATTGATATCAAACTCCCCATCCACGTTCACAGAACACACCCTCCCGAACCCTCAAACATACTGCTACCGTTTGAGGGGAACATCACGCGTCCTACCTCTGAAGAGGACGTAGTTGATCAGCACCATGGCGGTGTCAGGGTCCAGCCCCTGCACCAGGTCCGTGATCTTGTCCTGCGTCTTCTGAGCGATGAACTTGTTGATCTGAGCCGCAGCCTGCTCCGTCTTCTTGAAATCGACATTGAAGGCCTCGCTGGAGTAAAAGTGCTTGGCGTCGTTCAGGAACTTCTCCTGGGGCTTGAAGCCGTCCCTCACGGCCAGGGCGTTCCCCATGTCCAGCAGCATGGTGTCCTTAGCGTGACTCAGCATGTGGAGGAGGTGTTCGTAGGCTTCGTTGACCTGCTCCGGGGTCAGCGCGGAGTATCCCAGTGTGGAGAAGATCTGGCTGTGGGTCTCGCCCTTGGCTCCCAGCGACAGCATGGAGAGTGCGGTGGCGATGCCCAGGGGGGAGAAGAATACGTTTTTGGCGTCAGGCTTGGCACTCAGGGATCTGTAGAGTGCCATGGCGAAGTCCGCGTTGTGGGGGGCGAGCTTGTGGCAGGCGTCCTCCCCTTGTCCATGGGAGTGGTGGGGCTCGTTGGGGCCGTGGTGGAGGTGATGGTGGTGGTCCTCGCTGTGGCCCCCGTGATCCCCCTCGTGAGGGGCGGCACACACCACGGACAGCAGCACGGCCGCGATCACACTACAGATAGCTTTTCCCCACATGTTCAGGTCCTAGAGCAGGCACACACACAGCTACATTTACTCACTCAGCAGACACGTTCATATAAAGGGACTTTGCATGGAACCGTGCATGGAAGAGGTGTGGGACACGACACAGTGTACAAGCTGCGCAGCAGCACAGGGTGTAACTTTACTTCCTTGGGCTGAGCAGGATTTGAACTCACAATCTAGTGTGAATGAGGTACATAACTGGAATACCTCTTTCTTACAGCGGGACCAACCAAGAGGTCTGTTATATCCTTCGTAAGGATGCAGTTTAACTGCACAGTGTCAATTGCAGTTATTGAACTGTTTCAGGGAAAACATTGTAATACTATTCTTCAGAGGCCTATTAAAATGTTCACCTTGCACACCATTTTGTAAACATCAAATTTGTCAGTGCCTTTTTTCATCCCTTTAGCTTCTTTAACTTGAAATACCATTTCTCCCCATCTGAGCACATTCTTTTAAATAAAGAATGTTGGCCCTGAATGTACTGGATGTATATATAAATATATAATGCTCAAAGAAAGGCCTTGATCAAGAGAGAGCCAGTCCTTACCGTCAATATCTTTGTTGCCGGAGAGCGTTTGTGGGCAGAGCTGAGTGTATATATGCCCCTGTGAGAGTCAGCTGACCACACCTGGCTAATTATTAACCCAGACCAACCATCCTCCGACCTTAGAGTATCTAAAGATTTGGCTGCAGAACAACATCCAGTGATGCAACCAGCACAACAGCACCAGTCTCACAATGCCTCCAATTGAATACCGCCAATTAAATGTATCAGTGTTAGAAAAAGTAAATGAAGTAAAGCTTTTACAGCCTTTGATTCCTGGTAATATCTGTGATTCCTCTGTAGGCCCCCAAAACAGCCCTAATACTAGCATCCTGATTGGATGATGATTGCATTCAGCATTGCTGAGTAGGAAAATTGTATTCAGGTGACATATTTTGCACTCCATGACAAATGCTGTGTCCATTTCAAGTCATAATTTCAACAAATATCAGCATGTCAGTCACATGCTGCCACAGTGGGAGGTCTGTGGGGAGACTAAACCTAGTTGAACCCAATAACTGCTTATTCTGAACATGTGTTATGGTGCTGTGGTTGTGTAGCTTAAATTGGTTTTCGAGCAAAATGACCTGAGTGATGTCATGTAAAATCCAGCCTGAAGCAGTGTGGGGGGAGGGAGGGAGGGAGGGAGGGAAGGAGGGAAGGAGGGAGGGAGGGAGGGAGGGAAGGAGGGAGGGAAGGAGGGAGGGAGGGAGGGAGGGAGGGAGGGAGGGAGGGAGGGAGGGAGGGAGGGAGGGAGGGAGGGAGGGAGGGAGGGAGGGAGGGAAGGAGGGAGGGAGGGAGGGAGGGAGGGAGGGAGGGAAGGAGGGAAGGAGGGAAGGAGGGAAGGAGGGAAGGAGGGGGGGAGAGGAGGGAGGGATAGAGAGGGTCCCGGCCCAGGGAAATCAACAATCAATGTGTTTATGGATTCTGTTTAAGCAGCTGTCTTGTTATGGCTTGAATCTGCATGCTGGCTGCCGCTTACTGAAGCACAAAGCTGTAATTATTGCTGAATAGGAATCAGCCCAGGATCATTCATCATTGTGCTAAACAGATACCACAACAGAAAGGGACAGAGTGAGAGAGGGATTTCAACACAGTGGCAATCAATCAATACACGCCCACACATACTAAAACAAAAGTACAGAAGCACACATTTATACACTTTCAGCTCCCCCCCCCCACACACACACACACACACATCACACAGTCTGAGTTAGCTTGAGGCCAGTGTACCCAGGTTCGAGTGGAAGTTGTGGTGGAGGGGGTCAGCGGTGGGGGAGGGGCCCATGGGAGGGGACCTGGCGGATGGTGGAGGGGGTCAGGAGTGTTTGAGGGAGCCAGGGGTGGGTAGAGGGGGGTGGATAGAATTTGATAGGGCTTGTTTCTAGTCAGGACTCTGACCACAGGTCAAAGGTCAAACCAGCAATGAGGCCATAGGGAATATCAGTCTTCTCTTGTGACCACCTACAAAGTTTGTACAGAAAGGTCACAGCAGCTATGACCTGCTGCTCATTTTCTCTGTCCTCATCTTCATCATCCTCTTCTGATCCTTTCCCAGCTCCATGTTCCCTCTGCCTGGCTAGCTCAGCGCACACTCTCACACAGCTCTGTCCAAACTCCAACACAAGGGTGTTGAAAGAATATAGATCTCTGCTTGCTAGTGCTGTTGACCTGAGGGGGCAAACTCCAGACAAACAGCCTTGGTTTGTGGTTCTCAGAAGATCTGAATATGTGGTGTGGTCTGACAGAACAAACTCAGTACTCTTACACACATACACCACACACACACCACACACAACTACACGAAAAACATGTTGTGTAACATCTGGCTTGGTAAAACTGTACTGTTCACTTTTACATTTGCCATACACTGCATGTTCAAATAGTTTGTAATCAAACCATCAATCAACAACAAAACTAATTGACACATTTAATTACATTAAAAGTAGACACAATGCACTATACATAAAATATAACATTTAATATGATAAAGATTTTCAATATTGCTTTGACTGATTAGTGTGTATCTGTGTGAATGATAAAATAATTACTTGGTAGTTTTCAGTGTGTATATGAAGTAGTCTTTAAAAGCTAACGTTTATCCAAGCGACATGAACTGCATATGGAAAGTACAGCAGAAGATCAAGGGTCAGAAGTGCATCGTTCCAACCGTATTTTGGTGGTCAGAGTCAAGAAACGGTCTGTACCAGGCACACAGTGTAAAGTCACCATTCATCTACCAGGCACGGTGGAACAATTGTTCGCATACATTCTTCTTCCGAATTGTCTTTCAAATAAAATATAGGTACTGCTTTTAAATGAACTGTGAGTTGTGAATAGTTCTGTGACATCTTATTACTGGTGCCTGAGAAGGCTATCGAAGGTCCAGTCGTGGGAAGAGAAGACAACAGTAGAACAGGATCCACAAGATGAACAGTACCTCCAGCTCACCACTAGAGGGCACATCCTGGAAATACACTCTCCCAATGCTGCAAAATTGAATTACAAAAGTCAGAAAAAAAATTAAAAGGTTGAGACATCAAACATGAACCCGTTAGAAAGATAGCTGAATGCCAGTTTGAATAAGAGCATGTGCAAATGAATGTGAATGGAAAATAGAGACCCATTACATTTTGTATTCTACGGTAAATGTTTTTAAAGAATTACTTTACCGTTTTAGTTCTGTTGTGTCCTCCTCCAACTCTTCTTTCTCAGGCTCACGTTCATGCCAGCTACTTCCCACTTGTTCCTCCACGGTTCTTTCCTCCCCTCCTCTAAACCTCCATCGAATTCTAACCATGTCTTTCACAGAAGACTCTTGCCCTCCTCTCAAAACCTCTTCCTCCTCTAGGTCTGCGCTCACAGTTTCTACCTCCACCACCTCTCTCATCTCCCTCTTTTCCTCCCTCACTTCAAAATATGATTGCAGACATGCATGCTCCTTTTTTTCCTCCTCCTCCTCTGTTCTCCCTCCATCTTCCTTCAGGTCTTCCTCCCCTTTGCTTTCCTCGCCCCTTCTGTCTTCTTCCTCCATCCTCATAGCAAACCTCCTCCTCACCGTAGCTTTACTAACATTGCTAACCGGATTCATCCCTCCATCTTGCTCTTTTTCTGCCTTGTTTATCTCCTGCTCAGGAACTGAATGTTTATCCTTCTGGTGGACAGCCTCCATGTCTGCCACCATCTGATCTAGCACTGGAGTTAGTCCTGGAGTTAGTCCCGGAGTTGATCCTGGAGTTATCCCAGAAGTTAGTCCTGGAGTTTGCTCTGGAGCAAGCTGGGGAGTTAGTCCTGAAGTTAGCAATTCACCATAGTCTTGATCGGACGGCCCTAAGACATCACACACCTCCCTGTTCAAACCAAGGATGTAGTTGTACGCTTCCTCCTCATCTGAGTCCAACGTGGATAGCATGTAGACGCCCTCCTCCGAACTCTGGGAGAAGATCCCCTCGTCTACGCAGCGCTCGCTGGAGATCTCCTCAGGAGCCGTCTCCATCCAGAACCACACTCCTGCATCAGCACTCTCCGCACTCAGACCCAATGGGCTAGTGGACACAGTGTACTTCAAGGAAACAGGGCTGTCAATGTTGATTTCAGTGGCGGAATTGCTTCCTGGTGTTGGACTTTTGGACTGATGAAGGGACGGGACACGAAGGAATTTAGAAAAGGTAATTTCAGGCAGGTGGGCGGGGGTTAGCCAAGGCTCATCTGAAGGACCATTGGTCTGTTTCATCCTTGGTAGCTGCTCATTGGTCATCTCCTGGCTTATGGACAAGGTCTGTGCTTCTTCACAAGAGGGGGACGTGGGCCCAAAGCTAACTGACTTCACCGGGGTTAGGCCATGGGGCTTTGGTGTTAGTTGGACATCTCTCCCTGTTAATAAAGTTTTCCTTGATTCAAAATCGGGGCGAAGGTCCTGTAATGGAAATAAAATATTAGTGTGTTTGAGAGAACACACTGGACATAATGTAGAGAAACCTAAAGTATTTTGTACCACCAGCCCAAAGCCAGTGCTCTGACCCAGGCTATTGCATGTCTGTGTTTTTTCCTATTTTACTGATGTTCATAGTGTTTTCATACTTTAATTTACTTTAGTTTCATTGTTGAAGAAGCTGCAAAGTAAGCATTTCATTGCAAAGTATTCCTTCTGCAAACAAACTTTGATTTGCTTACTTCATCAGGGCCAGGGTAATGTTCGGGAAACTGTGACACATATGTTATGATGGACCGCTCATCTGGGGCACAGCGGGTCACATCTATGACAAAACAGAAGACACAGCAGAGTCAAACCAGTAATAAAGCCCTATGTGACATTGCTTCTAAAAAAGAGCTATACAACTACTATTTGATTTGATGTATAAATCCATATTGGTTTATTATATTTCTTTGACGCAAATTTTGCGACGATGCTCATAACAGGAAGCCGTTGTCCCACCATCCGGGTCCAGGAGAGTTGGGATTCCCAGGCTGCTCTGAGCTATCATGAAGGCCTCCCTCACATTGTCTCTGTGGTCTCTGGAGAGGCTGTTGCTCAGGTCCACCAGGCCAGGGGCTACGGATTTAACCAGAGCCAGGAAAGCCAGACCACTGCTCCAGCTCGTTCCAAAGTCAAGTACGCTTACGCCAAACCTGGGTAAACAAGAAGCAGTCAATCATACAAGGAAACACATTTATAACTCTCTCGTATATCTTCTAACTTACTTTGATGTGCGTCTGTGTACCCAGTGCAGAAGTGTCTTGATAGCTTTTCCATGATGCTGTCGGTTGCTGGCAGCCTTCCTGCCCTTGGATGGCAGTGTGTTAGAGTGGTTGAAGTCATCAGTGACAGGTGAAAGGTCACAGGGTGAAGGGTAACAGCTGATGGGTAATGATGGGAGGCTGGACGAGAGATGTTTCTGGAGGCCACTTGTGACCTCTTTTATCTGAGAGGAAAAAGATGACATACCATAACATAAAGGTACCTTAACTGATTTAGAATGTATGTGTGTTAGAGAGAGAGTGAAAAGGAGAGACAGTGTTGAGAAAGGAAAGAAAATGTGAGGGGAGAGAGTGAGACAAGTCAGAGAGACGGGAGGCATGGGGGAGAAAAGGGGAGTGAAAGAGGAAGAGAGAAAGAGTGTTTTTCACTTGAAAAAATAGGATAATATTCCAGATCAAGCCCAGGACAGCAGAGGGAACGCCATCAGCAATAGTGACAACGTCAATGCTCGGTAGCTTCACCTGTAAAAAAACCAAAACTAATAAACATAAAAAGTACAACTACATCTTGATCTGCAAGGATATATTGCCAAATATGCCAGTCTGGCCCTCTATTGCTCAAGTAAATACAGAGTTGTCACTTACATGTCTGTCGTCAAGGAAAGCCAACGCCTTTGCGATGTTGTTGAGTCGGAAGATGCGGTATGAGGATGGTCTGAATCTGTGGTACTGACAAAGAACACAAGAGTAGAAGGTTACTTAAGCAGTAGATATGTTATGAACAGAATGGTCACGTCAGTTACACTGACAATTTGATAAATGTTCATACATAATCATTTACTCTGGGTAGAAACATTGTCCATTTCAAGTTAGTCAGTCCACCTATAGCACTGTTATTCCTCACCAGTCTGCATCCAGACAGCTCCTCCAGTAACGCCAGGAGCACTCTGCCATCTTGTATATCTGTGAAGAGGTCTTCAACCTTTATTGGAAACTGGGGGAGATACTTAGTTGGCTGGACTGATACTTGACATATCATACTTTTAAGTTATGTGAATCAATGCCAGTGACTATTCAAAGTCAAAACATGGCAACAAGTAAGATAAGTGTTCAGACAACTTTCAGTGTGCCTTACTTTTTCCAAGTGTGCGTTTATCCACCTGGTGAAAGTTCTTTTCTGAATAGCTTCCCTCTCACCTGGCAGAGGAAGAAGGTGCTTTGTCTTGACTTGCACAACTCAACTCTACACATTGGTTGAAGAAACTTTACATATGTTAAAGTGAACATAACTGTGACTGTAAAAGGCCCAAGTAGATGACTAAGGGAACATGATGAGACCTGAGCGGTACTGCAAATATGTTCATCCAGAAAGCTGAATTTTAATATGACCCTGGGTTACTAATAAGCCTTTATTTGGTTTCAATGCAGCTTTTTCTTTGTTAATGAGCTTGAATGGTATTTTGTAAAGAGATGTCATCAAGCCAAGGACAGTGTCTAAAAAGTATTTACATGTAATAAAAGTTGTAAAGAATTACATTGTTCAAAAAACACAGCAAGATTAGACAACGTCTGACATCAGTAACAAAGTTAACACCGTCACTTCAACATCCCATTTTCAATTACCTTTGAGTACGCCAACATTAGTCTGTCCAGTAGATTCCTCCTGATCATATAGGCTCTTATCCAGGTGCCTTGCCATTAAAGACATCTCATGACAAGCGCTTCACAAAAAGGCAGCAGCCTTAGCTGAACTAGTACTGCAAGACTTCCCAGAACAATTTAATGTTTTCCTAGAACCTGTGTGACAAAACTCCCAAGATGTTGGAGGATGACGGTAAGGTGAGAGAAGCTCAGTGAACGAGATTGTGAAATAGTGATAAGCAGCTAAGTACCTTGCCTCAACACGTCAAATCTCCTCCTACTACATCTCACCATCCACCCAATTATTTAGTGGATGAACAGTTATACTTTTGTTTTCGTCATGTCACAAGCGCATGTCAGATGCTTGGAGTGATACTGATGCTTCGTCAAGTGGGTTTCTCATTGCATCTGAAACATTTATGTATTTTGATGGAAAATTACGTTAAGGCATTAACATTCAAGGATAACGTTGCAGAAACCTGTGACCGATTGAAAGCAACTTTATTTTGAAACAAATTTACAGGCAATTGGTGTACAAAGAGGCCTTTTACTATAAGATATCTGGTCAGTTGAAGCCCGGAGAGGTTCAGCATTTCCTGGAAAAGAAGCACACCATACAGAAATATTAGGTGACCCATTAAAACATTTAATATTGGGCAATTTCTTGCTCGGCTAATTAATTACCTGTTATAATTTTCTACTTTGGGAAAAGTGGGTCTAACCTGTTAAAACAAATGGTAGATACATTATTTTCGAATGATTGAGGATAATGCAATAATTGAAATTCAGAACAGGTGTGGTGGCCCTGGTCAGATAGACGATGTGGAGGCCGAACTGTTTGTCAGGTACAGCTCTTCCTGTCAATCAATATCTGGCCCCCGCGCAATGCTTTCTCTGCCTGCTTCAAGAAAGGTGACGGTTACTAAACGGCACTGTCACCACCGTGGAAAGCAGGGACTCCCTAAGGAGGAATGTACTAGGAACATCGCACGTGAAACTCCTGAGACTCCAGAAGTCACGCCTTAGCTTCTTTGACTTTACTTTATGCTACCTTGTTCAGCTGCCAACAACTTTCTTTGTTTGGAGCTACATCACAAGATAGCAATTGAGGGACTGTGATAGTCGTGCTTACTAGAAAAACGTTCTTCATGTTTAGACATATACCACTAAAGCATTAGCGGGAATTTCCATTATATGGCAAGAAAGACTAACAATTATGTTCTACGGCAAAACCTGAAATACTTACATGCAGCTTCCTTCAGATGAATTCAGATTGAATGCGTCAACAACGACCTCTTACTTTCTGGTTTAGACACGCGTATATATGCATATCACCCCGGAAACACACCTAACATACCGTTTGATAATGACATGTTATTTTAACTTGCCTCATTGTTATATATGTTTATTTTGCCTATGATATAGATACATTTATTCATATCATTCGTACGATTTTTGTTTTAAACTAATAATTTAACTTCTGTTTAATCCATTTTAGAACTTGCGTAAGCGAAGTGATTGACGTAATATTTAACCAATGACACGTGAGCCTGACTTTGTAAAGTCCAATGAATGATCGTTCTTACATATTACTTCCTTCCATCCTTGACTTACTGAGGAGTAGAATGTTTGTGTCGCGACTGTAAATTGTGTTAAAGTGCGACAGTTAATATAGCCTATCTCTTAATTTGTGATTCAATTTCTCGTTTGACGTCGACTGAAAACATGAACAACCTCCTTAGGTCGACTGTTCGTTGTCTGCGGGCGAATTCGTTGGCGTATCTGCCAAAGCAAGCTGATGGACATGTCTCGTTTGTGTCCGCCCGACTAATGTGTGCGGCAGACCAACATAAAGACCTTGGTGACATTGTAAAGAAAGACAAAGTTGTCGTGTTTATGAAAGGTACACCCGCACAGCCGATGTGTGGCTTCAGCAATGCCGTAGTTCAAATCCTCCGGATGCATGGAGTGGATGACTATGCAGCTTACAACGTGTTGGACGACCAGGATCTGAGACAAGGTCAGTGAGACAAGTTGTTGTACTAACGTTAGCTTGTTGTTTTGCTCGTTGGGTTTTGATGTCTTTATGAATTCATGCTAAAACTCATGACGTTTTTGACTTCTTAGCCAAGACTAGCCTTAGCTTAACGACAACGTTTACAAAACGTTTATTTCAAGCCATTTTTGTGTGTTCGTTTTTGGCTCTTGACTTTAAGGTAGTGGTAGGTTTGTATTCCTAACGTTTTATCAGTATTCTGCAGCCGGACCCTGGGCGTGGTGGGCCTACATGTAGAAAGCTGGACATGACGTGCCTGACTAGTTACAACGTTGACAATACCAAGAATAATGCCGGTGTCATTGTACTTGCGTAAACTCTGCAAAAAACAAGGAAGCTATGACAAACGCTTTGCTAGCTTGCTGAACAGTGTCGTGTACACTGTACAAGACTTGTCATTTGATATGATATTCATTTTACAACTCACTCAAATGTTGAAATATTGGTCAATGAATCAAGGTAATTTTATGACCAATGTATGAGCATTTATACGCAACAATAAGTGTAATTCATAGTAAACCTTGTCTCCCACAGGCGTGAAGAGCTTCTCTAACTGGCCCACCATCCCTCAGGTGTACTTCAATGGGGAGTTTGTCGGGGGTTGTGATATCCTGTTACAGATGCACCAGAGTGGAGACTTGGTAGAGGAACTTCAGAAGCTTGGTATCCGCTCTGCACTGATGGACGCAGAGAAGCAGTCCAAGTAGAAATGGGCACCAATACAAATCCGGAGGTTGACTGTAACTACTCGTCACCAATCGAACCCACATGGACACTGACCTGTTAGACACTTCTGTAGATCGATCTGGCAAAAACCCCTTCTCAAGCGATGTTGTTTTGTTTGATTTCAGTTTAAAGGTTTACAAGTCTGGTAGAATGTTGCTTGTACCTGCTCCGGCCCCTCAGATCTACAAGTGCCTATAGGTTAGAGAAACAGCTGACGTTGACTTGAAGTTCACATAAACCTCCGTGTCTGAAGGTGCGTCATGCGACCTGCTGAAGACCAAACTGCCCTCAGGTTACCAAGGAGATGTGGTGGATGAGCACCAGTCTCCTCTGACGCACTGCCACCTGTAGATCTTTTAAACTGGTTAAAACACTTCACAAACTTCTATTCCTGCTGAAACAGATAGCTCCCAATGTAAGGGAAGCAGTTTTTTCTGTAGTATCTGTTAACGTGACAAATGAAGGGAAGAGATGGGTTAAATTGCTCACACTAACTTCACAACCACTTATTTCCTACACAACACCCTTTCCATCTTCTGCATATAGTACATCTGTGTTATCCAAGCTACCCTTGTGTAGAACGCTGTATATTTAAGTCAATGTACATTGAAAATATATTATGTATTTTAGCAGCATGTAAACTGATTAATTATGGAATTAAATATTTTGCAATGATTATCCTGGAAGTTACCTTTTAATTTGATACCTTCATCCTGAAAAAAGATATTACTTCAAATTACATGTTTTGCTAAGATTGTAAATAGTGCTCAGTCACAGTGTTATAACTCCTATAAGGGGGGTCAGATGGCTGAACGGTTAGGGAATCGGGCCTTGGGCAAGGAACTTCACCCTAGTTACCTTGGGGGAATGTCCCTGTACTTACTGTAAGTCACTGGATAAGAGCGTCTGCTAAATGACAATGTAACTCAAGCCGTTTCTGTCCACCTGCACAATAGCACAGAAAGATACAATGTGTCCTTAAAAAAAAAAAGCTTCTGTATTGAGGATTATCAGATCAACCAACTTTTGGATTTAATCTCTAAGGCACCATTTGCTTTCATCTAGTGTTACCTGCCAAACCCCCAAATAGAATTCTAACAATGTTCCATGTTCACATAAGAAAGACCAAAGCTGAGGTTCTAGTTAAGTCTAAAAATACATATTCCAAATTGGAATTTTATTACAAAAAAGCTATTTTACAAATATTAACTGTAAGATAATGGTAACACACCCCTTTTAAACACACAACAATATGGGTTGACTTCCTAAACCCTCCCAAGTCCAAACTTCTCTTATAATAGGTCCTAGGTATTAATAGAGCATGGAGGAAATATCAAGGACCAGCTGTTACTCAGTCCTGGAGGATGAGGGAGGTACAGACAGGGGAGGGAGAAGGGGATGTTGATGTCAGGGTTCAGAGCTTCTGTAAGAACCTCAGCACCAGGTCTCGCAGGGTGGTGCGCAGCGTCTCGTTGTTGTCGCACACAATGTGGGTCCCGTCCTCCTCCAGCTGGATCAGTGTGTCCTCGGCCTGCAGGTGGAGCATGTGGCCGTCTGCCGTCTCCTCCACCTTCACCTCCGTGATTCCGTGCTGCAGAGAGGACAGAAGCAAACCAAATGGTTGTAGATCAGTGGTCCCACCCGTATTACTAGGCTTCCCACTAGGAAGCCTAGTAATACGTACACTGATTAGGAGAATGGAATAAAAGAATAGGAAATACAGCAGTCAGAAAGCTTGGACAAGACTCACCTTGTGGAGGGCGGTCAGGAAGGCCTCCAGGGGGATTGCTCCACTGAGGAGAGGTTTGGGGGCCAGCAGCTCTGGGGGATCCTCCATCACCCTCTTCCTCTTCTTACTAGGGGCCACGGGAGGGGGCTTGGGCACCGACTGGCCATGCACAGGGATCAAAGACAATCAGTTGTACACACACACACAACTGATCGCATATCAGTTTATGATGAAAGTCTAAAATTCAAGTGAATTCCAAGACAACTATTATATTTTTTGTATTCATAATAAATCAATTTACATGCAGCTAAACTGCATTTATTATGTATATAACAAATGAAATGACTTAAATGTACTCGGTCTGAATTATTTTCCTTTCATAATGCGTACCCCAATCTTGTATTACCTGGAGCATGTGTTTGTTGTCCTTGGACTGTAGGACAGCCGACACTGTTGCAACAGAGATGCCAGGCTTGATCTCAGAGGGGACAAGGGACCGGGCCAACTGTAGAATTACACCTTCAACTCATTACAGAACACAGGACACACACAACCTGAGGCTATTTGGGCCTAGTCTCCCTTTGACACAAAGGTCTGCAGCACCATTCAACCAGTAACATCCTCTTTTTTGAGTGAGCATAACTCAGTGGTATTAACTCAGTATTTGACTGCAGAACAAGAGCCTTTATACCCTCAATAAATACTTTTTTATTGAGGTCATAAATAGTATAAATGTATACCGTTAATAAATAAGTATTGATCAACGCTAGTCCCCACCTCAGGCAGCAGTTGGATGCGTTCGTAGTGCCGTCTGAAGGGCAAGCTCAGGACGGAACAGCGCCGGTACGGCATGGGAGCAGGCTGCAGCTCTAGCATCAGGTCTGAGCGGTGAGGCTGGGCCAGGGGAGGCTGGGTGTACTGCTCTGGGCACACCACATGGAGGGGCTGTGTGGAGCACAAATGAGAGAGCACATGCATGGGCCTGTAGTGCTGCAACCATCTTTTTTTTTTCAAAACAAACTCACCCCAGCTACTTTCTGAATCAATTCCAATCTGATATGGATAAAATGAGGGTATTAGAGGTGTGCGGTGGATACCTGGACCTCCTTGAGGAGCTTGGACACCTGGTGGAAGTTGAGGCGTGTGTCGATGGGGCAGTAGACACACTTCATGGCCAGGGGCTGGTAGGGGGCCAGGGCTTCTAGGTAGGAGAAGTCGGGCTCTGGGGAGGTAGGAAAACAGGGTCACACACAGTCTTGTAACTACAGTGAATTAAGTGTACTGATGGTTTGACAATTATAACTGGCAAATTCAGTGCACAATCCCCTTTGATTAGCCTTTTCCAATTAAATCTTCAATCCCGAGCATACACACATTTTAATTGGTGCAGGTCAAACTAAAGCACAAAGGCCATTGTGTGTGTGAGAGATGTCTTTCCTGCAACACAGGTTTATTAATCTCACCAGTGAAGATGATGGTGTTGAGGCTGGACTTCCCCCACAGCTCCAAGAAGTGAACCACATCACCGAAACGTAGGGAAGGGTGACCGGTAAACACCACGCATGGCTGACGGAACTCGCTGCTGAAGCTGCCATGGATGGTGGGGTAGTGCTTCAGCTTGTTGGTCTGGATCAGCTAAACAGACCGGTTAAAGAGATTGAACTATTAGAGTTTGCCCAAATTGGGGACCAAAGGGCTCTAGTAACTGAATACTAATAATCATAATAATGAAACTGTTTATAGTCTTACCTCTGCATGAGGAAAAGGAGGTTCTGGAAGATAGACCTTTGACTGTTTGTTGTGACAGAGCCTGAAATAAAGAAGACAAGCTGGTAAAGAAGGGAAAGTTTGCCAAAGCTAGCACACAAACACTGTACACAAGAAGAAATCAAGGATTTCCTGTGTGAGTATTTACATGTAGTCATTTTACATTTAGTCATGACTATGTTAGTCACAATAAGTAAATTAGCTACTGCCTTATTGTCTGTTCACATATTCTATCTTACGTTCTTCCAAAGCTCAGGTCATGTATATGTAGCTTTGGATAAAAGCATCTGCCAAACTAATCAAATGACATTTTAAAATGTAGATATGCTGACCACTCAGCAAAGATTTGTGAGAACTCCAGGGAGCTGTTGGCCACGGGGGATATGAAGTAGAAAGGTGTGTTTCCGAGGTTGGCGTTCTCTATGAACTGGTACAGGCACTCCAGAAGATCGTAGATCACTCCAGAGGAGTAGCAAGGCACCAGCACGTTGCCCCCTGCACGAATAGTCATGGCTGCAAACAACAGTGGACAGTTCGGTCACACCAAGTGAAAGACTGGCCAGTGGAGACACTTTAGCCTCGTTCTGGTTCAGTTAGTTCCTCAGTGGAGTTTTTGCAGACTCCTGTGTCTTTGTTTGCAAACTCGCTCATTCTATACGACTGTATGTTTGTGTTTAAGGATGGGTATAGATCAGCAGAAGAACATTTGACTGCAGATCAAGAGATCACAGGTTCAAATCCCCCTCTGTATGTCGCTCTGGATAAAAGTTCCCAATAAATGAAAATTAACATTTATTTAATGTTTATAATTTAATGAAAATTAAATTATTTCCTAGAATCACACAACACAAATAAAAAAAGAGATTTTAAGAAATCTTCAGGGTCCCATTGTTGGGTAGCTAGGACAAATATTCAGTTTAAAGCCAACTTACCCAGGTTACTGCAGAAATCTCCCAGCATGCCATCTGGGTTGGCAGTTGGCATTTGAGTGAGGCCAGTCAGGATGAGAACATCACTGTTCTTCAGTGAGCTCTGATCCATTGGCTGGAAAAGGGATATGTTGAGGTATATTCAAGTTAACATCCTGTACAACAACACTTTTCCAGTTGTGAAAATACAGTTTATGCTTTATTCAAATTCATATATTTCCCTCTTTGATCCTGAACAAAGTTCAAGATTTAGCCAAATGTACCGCATCTGAAAATGTACACAATGCACAGTCCAGTTGCTGAGCGTGTGAGATTCACCTGAGGATGAGTGGTGAGAAGGGAGGATCCAGACACATAGGACACTTTCTCATAATGGGATTGGATGATCCAGTTTGAGCTGCCCAATGAGTAGCCGGAGCTGAGGGGTGTGACCTGCACAGCGCCAAACAGTTCCTGGACAGCAAAGATATTGGATATGTTTTAAGTCAGTACAGCTTTTGACTGCAGATCAAGAGGTTGCAGGTTCAAATCCCCCTCCTGTATGTTGCATTGAATAAAAGTGTCTGCTTATGCTTAACGTACTGCATTATTATTACACAAAGCAACACAATAAAATAAGCATCTCTATGGTTAGTGTGGATGTTATGCTGAATGTTTTCAGGAGGAAACTCTCACCACTTTCTGGGAGTAGCCCACAAGCTGGACTTTGCTGAGAGCAGAGTTGACCTCTTGAATGCTGTAGCTTCGCTTCCATGCCCACACATGAGCAACATCTTTTAGTGGTCCAGGTAGCAGCCTACAAACACAAAATGACACAGAATGACCCAAAACAGGTGGTAGACCCCACCCAGGAGACAATCTTAGCATATTTTAAGATTTGCATACCTTTGTATTTCCTTATTCTTCCAGCAGACGGCAGACTGAGCCTTGGGTACCCTTTCCATGAAATTCACCAGCTCCTCCATTAGCAATCTGAAAATGTTGAAGTCAAGTGATCTCTTAAGTTCAAACTCTCACTCAAACTCTGTTTGATGATACATATTCCCCAGAGCTGTTACTGTGATGATGTAATTCCCCTCACCTGCCTATCTGGAGAGTTGGCTCTGTGGCGTACACCGTTCCAGTGAAACCGGTGTGTTCAGTGATGTAGGGGAGGGCCATCATACAGTGATAGTTAGAAATCAATATGACATCAATGGTGGATAAGTCAAGCAGCTCTTTCTGAGGAAGACAGAGAGAAGAGAGAAAGTGGAAAAAAGTAAACAGCTGTTATCAGAGACCTGTAATGATGATCTGAACTTAAGTGGAATAGTCAAAATATGGCTAACTGTCTGTAATGAAAACATGTACAATCAATCTGCACATAGGTGGTGAAACAAACAGTGTGTATAGTGCTGTGTAGTTTGTCTTACAGCTGGTTTGGTGCTTCACGACTAAGACAATTCTAATATAATCCCCCATGCCCCATTTGGTAGCTTCACAAACTGGTAAATTACATATGATAACAATTTTGTATATAGCATAACATATACTATTTATTCAGAAGGTAAAGGCTGTACAACTTTATTTTTTACCTCTGGGAGACAGAACTCTGGCTGTGAGTCCACAAAAACACGACCTGCACACTCCTTGAGTTCCTGAAAGACCACAGGTAGGTACAACATCAGTTGAATACATAGTAATCAAAACGTGGATAACTTGGGTACACAATGTCGTGATACCTTCTGCAGGTTAACCGTGCCATCTTTGGAAATCCACCCAGGTAGTTTGGAGAGCCTTGGACTGAAAGAAAGGAGAAAGCATAGGCAGTAGGAATAGTTACAGAGGAAAAGTACAGCACGAATGTAGCGTCGTGTTAATGGATATGGATATGACGAATACTGCTTTGTATGGCCTGCCGATAGACCCACACTCACCTGTGCACCAGAGGAAGGGGAAGGAAGTTGAGGACAGACGTGGTATCCAGCCCACAGTCCAACATGATGGTGGTGGATTTAAATTTGAGAACATTGCATGGCAATGTAGGGTGTCCAGATAGGCAGTACTAACAGCAGACAACAAATATACAATTAGACACATGCTATCTAAGAAAGCATAAATGCAAACAACAACGCGAGAACGCTAGCTAGTTAGCTGGCAGTCTAGCTACCAAGTTGAAAGATAGTTTGGTCTTGGTTTGTAGCATCCAAATAAAACGGTATGAAAATTGCCCCAGCTGTAGCTCCACTCACCAGTTTCATCGTAGAAGCTGTTTGCTAGCTAGCTTCCACTACAGTATCTTCAATTCGATCATGTAGCCAGAGAATGTCTGATATAGAAAAAACAGGCTCTGATGTAGCGTCAATTTCATGTAGGCTGCTACGTTTCTTGTTTTGTCCCACATTGTGTAAATAGTCATTTTTACATATACTGCCCCCTACAGCATTGGAATACAACATGTTCACATGTCAAAGTAGATTTAGTGAAAATAAAGAAGACAGTTGGTTTGCGCTATATAGACAACATGTTTTGCTATTCTTTTTCCAACATGCATTACTTTATAGCAGCGGCCGACCCAGACAGCAGCAGCCGACCACAAGACAAATCAACAAAGGCACGTGGCCACTGACAGGCAGACCCTACCCTGCCTAGCTAACGTCATGACATTATCAGCTATTTTGTTTGTGGGTTATTTGTTCTGTCGGAGCGATATTACAGCATCCTTGGTTCTACCTAACAGGAAGGATCTACGCCAGCTACCTGCCAAGCCACTCCCGCATAAGATTGGCCAAATGTTGCGAAACACCCGTTGTGCCACTCTATAGGGGTTGTCTTGTTTTTTAGAAGGCGTTAGCTAACCAGGATAGCTAACAGGTAGCTAAGCTACACCTACAGAAGTTCATGTTCGTTAATGGAGGACTCATACAATCGGTAGTAAAGAAGTTTTACGAGTGGTCAAGGACAGGTATGGATCGCTAGTGTGTATGATAGTTACTTCGTGATTCGTTAACGTCGTATCATTAGCTAGTTCACTTGAGGTGATTTCGAGACAGTGATGGCTTTAGCTAGCTTCGCTTCAGATATGACTTAATACTACTGAGATGACAATTTAACTAACAGATCGTACAACTACAGTAGTGTAACTACAGGAAGCAGATTACTTTTACTGACTTGCTAATAACATTTAAGATTGTGACACATTTGTCATGGCACTAAAAGTTAGGGACTGCTAGAAGATATCCTCTCAATTGACAATCCCATATCGTCTCCCTTTCACAGATCACAGGTGTAAACTAAGTTTATTAGCAATGGGAAATACCTGCAGCAATAACCTGGGAATCCCCCGAGCGAAAGGGCCTAATCCAGTTGGATGCACTGATTTCATGATGGATCACACTGTGCAGGTAACACATTGTTTTATGTTGTTTACAAGTGACAATGTTCAGAGAAAAGATAAGAAGTAGCCTACTCTTGCCTAACATAATGTCAGCGCAGTAAGACCCATCCTTGGCAGCCACTATGTAGCTACATTGCCGGTTTATGAATCAGATGAAGACAAACAGCCTAATAATTAACAGATGAAATGCGTCAATCTAAAATTAAATAATCAACTGTTGTCGATAGGGCACGTTTTTTCGTCTGTATTATCCCTGTGTCGAGACAGAGAATCCAGACACGCCTGACTGGATCCCAAGACACGAGTATTTCGATGGGCTGGCGGACTTCATGAAAATCAATAGAACCATAAGTGACAGGATTTTCAATTACCTCTTTGGTAAAACATTTTTTTTAGAAACTTTTGCCATATTTCTTATATGTATATATATTATATTATATTATCTTTTTTTTTTACCGATTTTAGAGTTTCATTGACAAACTCATTTTGATTTGTTCGAAAGGTTCCTACAAAATACCTGCAGCCTTGAATGCTCCATTTAAGTCAAATGAGAAATGCCCAGTAGTAGTCTTTTCCCATGGCCTCGGAGCTTTCAGGTACATTTACATATCTATTTAATAGTTTTTTTGCCACACAATGTACGCACACACTTTATATCGGTTATTCTCCAATTTGTAATCATGTAATCGTTGCCTTGCTATAGCTATAGCTTCAGTACCAGACACGTCTTATCATTATTGCAAATAGTACATTCAGAAGGCTGCAATTACATGAGCGTTGTCTGTTTTCTGCGTTACAGAACCTTATATTCAGCCATATGTGCCGAATTGGCGTCCCATGGATTCATAGTGGCATCCGTGGAGCACAGGTAGGCTGTTGTCCTTTGTCTCTGCTACCCGTCACCACTTCATTCAAGGCTATTTCACAATACAATACATTGGTATGAGCCTATTAAACAGACATTGAAGAGATTGCATTAGACGGTCGGTGTACTCATGTTAACAATAACAAAACATTTACAATAGGTACACCCCTCCCTTCCCCACAGGACGTTTATTGTTTATTTTAGGCTATGGGTGGAAAGGTTGCATGGACAATGGTACATACCAAGTCATCACATTTTTACCGGTATGGACTACAGAGACCATGTAGCAATGACCTGCATGGGGGATGGTAGTCCAGCCTAAAGCCGCACACTATAGTTTAGGTTAAGCCTCATCTTGCTCCAGTTTGACCCAGTTCAACATAAAAATATAAAATAAAACATTTAAGCATGTGCGTATTTTTTCATGTCTTATTTGTGTCTCTTGTCTAGAACAAGAAAACATCTACCTTATACTAAATATAAATGTCATATACAAATGTACCTTCCTGATCCACGGATCCATGATAAACAAACATGAAAGAATACGAACACCAAATCTTTGCGTCGTCTTGTCCCAAGAATTTCAGTGCCCAGTCTAGCCCAGTCTAGTTGTGTTGTTTTGTGCACCTGCCAATAAAAAACTTGAAAACAAATATGAAGGCATACAGGTATCGAGGTGTGTTTTGTCATCTTGTTTTATTCAAGGGATGAATCAGCGTCCGCTACATACTTCTACCATGAGAAGCCTGATTCTGAGAAGGGCAAGACTTCTCCGAAAGGCCCTCCAAACATGCCTGAGAACCTGGTGGAGGAGTGGATGTACTACAGATCCCTGAAGCCTGGGGTGTTGGAATTCCCTCTCAGGAATAAACAGGTTCATCAAATCAAACTTTTTGCTTCACATACGATAGATAGTACTCCACCTAGCCCAACCTAAACCCTCAAGAGCATGATTCGTATTGTAAAGTATTCAGCTTGTCTTGATTATGAATAACGGATTGATTTATCTGATAATTTATCCACACTTGGACATTTACTTCTAAAGTATTCCAGTCAAACTTGTCTCCAAAGAGGCGTACAGGAGGGGATTTGAACCTTGGACATCTTGGTCTTTAATTGAAATGCTCTACCACTGAGCTCATACACATCCCTGTATCTCAGCCTGAAGAGTTTGTTGATATTCAGAACAATACATACAATTCATAAACAATCACCTGGACTGATTTTTTTTCTTCATTATTTTCTTTCAGGTGAAACATCGTGCAGAGGAATGCATCCAGGCATTAGACAGACTTATTGAAATTCACTCAGGAAACTCAGTGGAGAACGTGCTGCAGACAGAGTTCGACTGGACAACTTTAGAGGTAAACCTCAAGTTTCATGAATCGGTTGGTCCTTACAGATTCCAAAATGTGTCAGCATAAGTTCTTGCAATCATCAGCGTAGTTGTGTTGAAACCTCATGAACTACTTCCTCCAGTGTGAAGTTAGTTTTGTTTGTCCTGACCAACTGACTTCCTCCTCTTTTCCACCTCCCTCTCTTCTCTTCCCCTCCTCTCCCTCAGAACTCCATGGACCTCTGTCGGATAGCAGTGATGGGGCATTCTTTTGGGGGAGCAACTGTAGTTGAAGCTCTTTGCAAGGGGGATGTCAAATTCAGGTATGTTTAAGTGGAAACATTAGGCTTGCTGTGTATAGGGTCTGTGCACGGTCAGTCCATGGACATTGTTCAACTAAACATACCACATATCTTGCTCTTAATATTTGCCCTTTGACCTGTGCAGATGCGGAATTGCTTTGGATGCGTGGATGTTTCCCCTGGATGATGAGATCTACCCCAGAGTGAAGCAGCCCATCTTCTTCATAAACTCTGAGAAGTTCCAGTGGGCGGGTAACATCAGCCGAATGAGAAAGCTGGACTCCGCTGTCATTCAGAGGAAAATGATTACTATAAGGTAGCATACTCATACTGTACATGGTACGGCACACTGTCCAAAACATACTGACAATTCTCTCCAACGGACCAAGCCCATTGGAGAAAAGAAAAACTTAGTTTTCATGCCAGCAAGGCTTGAACTGGTTGAAGGAATGAAAACGAAAACCAGAAACTATCTATATTTCGCTAAAAACAAAACCTTATATGATTTAACCTTTTAAATGTCGATATGAACCTCACAAAAGTTTGATGTGCTGCTACGATGTAAAGACAACTTCTTGGAAATAGCTTGCTCCAGTTACACAGAAAAGCCTAAATGTAGGAGTTTGGCCTACAAGTTTCGATTCGTGGATCAAGGAGAGGCCTCTGTTTTTCTTGGTTACTCGAGCATGCATATTCATAGCGTCCAAAAGATCCCTCTCCCGTTTATTCACTGAGCAACCAAGTTAGAATGGCACCTTTATTGGCTTAGGATCATGATATTAACACAATTTAGAAATCATTTAAGAAAGTCATTTATTTTAATACATATATTTTTTGTAAATGTCTATCATGTTTGCTTTTGGATCACATCTCTATGCTTCCTCTGCAGGGGGACAGTCCATCAGAGCTTCCCAGATTTCACCTTTCTAACAGGAAACTGGATCGGAAAGATCCTTAAACTGAAAGGAGAGATCGACCCCCTGATTGCCATGGACCTCTGTAACAAAGCCTGTCTAGCCTTCCTGCAAAGACACTTGGGTGAGAAGGAAGCAGAGATGGCAAAAGTACACACATCCTTCACTCAAGCAGAAGTACAGATACTCATGTTTAATAAGACTCTGGTCTTATTAAGTTGAAGTAGTGACTACACCTTTTCACTCATTAAAGTAGATAAGTGTGGGCTCTGACATATACTAAAGTAAAAAGTAGCAATTACTACACCTGTTTTGGTATCATGCAGGAAACTGGACCTCACATCATATTAATACAAAAATGACACTTTAGACAGGAAATCCTTTTTGATGACGACAATTTCGAACATCTCCCTCATATATGGCCATGGGTGATCAGGAATGTCTCTATTCTAAGTCATGTCAAACTTCCCCCCCTCCACACACACAGTGAAAGGAGATAACAGAAACCTAAAACAGAGTAGAGTAAAGCAGAGTACAGTAGTCCTCATAAAATACTCATCAATGACATAAACTTGTTTAGGAAAAATATGGAAAATATTTTCAGCCTTTCAAAACAATTTTTTGGAAAATATTTGTTAAACCATTAGAGCCTTTTTTCTAAACTTTGAAAATATATATTTTAACCTTTAGAAACGTAAAAAAAACATCCTGTCGCCCATCAAATATTTTGTCATTTGGATAAAAGCATCTGTTCAATTAAAAAGTACATTTGGTTAATAAAGCAAAACCTGTCTGTCACCAGACATATAATTTGATTAGAAATAGGATTACTCATGTCAGCAAATGCTGATTATCAAAAACTGAATTGTTTTGCAGGTCTTCAGAAAGACTTCAACCAGTGGGATCATCTAATTGATGGGAAGGATGAGAACCTCATTCCAGGAACCAACATCACTCTGCTCCAGTCTTCCATCTGACCCACCGTACCTTTACTCATCAACCAGTGGGATTAGTTGTCAGTGGAGGTTTATTAGCAAGTCAATACAAGCTCACTCACTCACTTTACCTGTGTGCCACTCTCAGCCTTGTATGATGTGAGTGATGGACGGTCCAATGTAAAACAATCATTCAAAAACTTTTGTTAATCTGAACCATGCCTGGGCAAGTAATTTCTTGGGAGAAATGTTTTTCTGATTAGGATGAGTTTGATTCCTAGGATGTGTTTATATACATAGATGTATACAATACATACAAATACTTGATTGTATGCATCAGTTGTCATCGTCTTTGAACATATTTTAGCCTGTGTTCTTTTAACATGTTAACTATGGTTGCAGTGTGATTGTAGATAATTGCCCAAGGCACCTGGATGATTTATACATTTTGTAGATTGAAGACTGTGAATATGACCTCATATTGTTTAACTAATATGTATTTATCAAGCATGATTGCACAGATTACGTAATTACAAGATGATGAATTGATAGACAAACCAAACATTTTTAAACACTAAAGGTTTGTTGAGCGATGACTGAAAAGTTGTTTCTTGAAGATTACTAGCTCCATACATCATCTGCCTTAAAGAACCATGTCCCTGGCTGGATCAAAATGTAACAGATTTTCTACCCATCTTTTACATGTTTTTCAATCCATCATGCTGTCTGAAATGTACTTTGTACACCACTGTACTGCAATAACTTGTATATGTATACACCAAACCAAAATAAAAGTACTTATTAAATAACTACACTTACAGCAGTTTTAGGCTCAGCATATTCCTGAAAGATATTCCTGTATTATTATGCCATGCCATTTCTGTACTTTCAATATTTCTCCAACTTTTAGGTGACTGAAACTCACCCTACTTTAACATCCTAAAAAAAACACCAAATATGAGAACAGAAAACTTGAGTAAAACAATGGGCCTGGAGAAATGACGATGTAGTAATGGTTTCACTTGCCTAACCTCTGAGCTACTTTTCAGTTTCAACTAGAATGAGTCAGTTTTGAAACATCAGGATATTTATTGTTTAAACAAATGACTCTTAGATGACACTGCACATTTATTTATTTTCCTTTTATAGAAATGACAATCTGTCTGCTGAAATAAACACTTTCATGTTTCACTTCAGATGTGAACAGAAGCTTAATTCAGTTAAATGTGCATTCAACAGCAATGAAACATTAACAATTGTACAAAATAAATGTCTAACTTAGTTTAAACAGACACAATGTTGCAGATTCTACTCAAACAAAAGCTGTTAAAAGTGGGGACAAAGGTTTTCCCAATAACTTTCCCACTTGTTAGTATAACTTTACTGATGTAATCAACATGAGTGAGGCATAAGGCCAATCCACCTGGAAAATAAATGTGTTTAAATGAAATAACTGCAATGAAACAAATTGCTCATCTCTTTAAAGAATGTTCTGCTACAGCCGTGTATGATGACAGAAAGCAGCTTAATGAACTGGCAAACCCAACTTGAAAATCTCCACACAAAAAAAAATCTGATGAGAAGTCCATTCTTTAGTCCCTCAACTGCTGATTGGCAGGGAGAGTCTCACTCACAAAGATAACACTGTCCTCGTCAGAGCAGTCCTCAACTTTCAAGGTGAGGTGGGTCACAGAGTTCATCTGATGCTCTGAACACACATTAGAAAGAGAGAACAAACTACCTTACAATGCAGTTACATTGGTTCAATCCAACTCTTAACAAGATTCTAAACTGATTGTGAACCAATAGATATACAGATTACCAAGAAGTCACTCATCTAATGCACATGAATGTTGTGATAGACCGACAAGATCACTCACCAAAAGCATCAAGATTGGAAGCCTTCACATAATCAGCTACCACAATATCCTTTTAAAAGACAACAGTATTGTTAGAATAATTGTGACATAATACTGAACTAGTAACCGATATGTTTGCATTTACCCCATCCTGTGAGACAGCACTGGCCACAACTTCTGCCTCAGTCCCTTCTTCAAACTCTTTCAGCGCAAATGTTGAAGACAGTAAATAAACCATTAGCAGAGGGCAAATCAGACTTTTTCCAATACAGAATATAGTACTTAGGGTAAAGCAAACAGGTTAAGATTGATCTTGAAGAAGGCCAATAAATAAAAATAGAGATTAACAGACTGACATTCCAAGCAGGTCCAGTCTTGTCACAAGTTACATACATACCGTATCTACATTGTTCAGGACAAGAGGCTTCTGAAACAAGGACATCCTGAAGAACAACAGAAAAAAGCCAAGTTTCGCTTTAAAACTTTTTTTGTGGTAAATGAAGTCATGGTTTCGTAAACTCGATTCCCGGCCGTGCCAAATGACGTTGTGTCCTTGGGCAAGGCACTTCACCCTACTTGCCTCGGGGGGAATGTCCCTGTACTTACTGTAAGTCGCTCTGGATAAGAGCGTCTGCTAAATGACTAAATGTAAATGTAACTCTAAATAGTTCTGTTACCTTGTCTTCTTGGATGATAACCCTGGACTCGTTCTCCACATCAGCGGACACAGCCGCTTCCGTGTCGGACACAGCCGCTTCCGTGTCGGACACAGCCGCTTCCGTGTCGGACACAGCCGCTTCCGTGTCGGACACAGCCGCTTCCGTGTCGGACACAGCCTCATCCGTCTCGGACACGGGTGTATCGTAAGCTGATATTGAAAAGTCAACTTCATGTTGTTTTGTTACTCTTCGCATTGGATTCTCTAAATGGCACATATACACACTAAGGCTGCACCAAAATTCTGCCGCCAAAAATGTTGGTGGAAAATCGCATTTTCAGTCTGATAAGGACACTCGTTTTAGCAGTAACCTCAAGCAGGTTTACTGTGTCAATTTAAAGTCTTATATTCTAACAATTATACAAATCACCTTTTAAAATAGTTTTGTTTAAATTTTTGATTTATTCTCATACATCCCTAATATACATATAGCTAAATAGATCTGCAAGTGTGACACATATTTCACATCCAAACTGAGTACCTGTATTTGGTTCAGAAGAAAGCTGCACCTCTTTTACATCCACCCTCAACTATAACAAAAAATAAAGCAATGATATGTAGGACAGATGTGTTAAATCAATCGAAACTGTGTGACCGCCATCAATACTTTACCTTGTCCTGTGCAGGGATACAGGATAGGGCATCCGCTGTGGTCGCATCTGAACTCTCAACTCTCTCCTCTGCACATAGGTATGAAAATGTACACATTCAAATGTGACATTCTTAACACACCACAGGTCATGAAGATAGGAAGGGTCAACATATCTGCAGAGTTGTATTTCAGGGGTTAATGAGGAGCACTTACCACAACAGTCCTCCAATGGTGCCGAAGGAGAGAGATCGAAAATGTCCCGGACCTGGGATGAGTCAGAATTGTTGTGTTTCTAAAAGTAGCATATAATGCAAATGTGTGTAAATTGACAATATGTGTATAGTTCAAATCTAAAGGGACGCTACACTGCACAGTTGATCTGGGTCTTCAGGTGGCACCTCAACCGCTTGGTCTGGACCAACCACCTCATCCAAAACAGCCTGAGGGAAACAAAATGTATCTCATTAATCTCTCACAATCAAGCATACAATGTTGAGTCAGGTACCCAACATCTTGAAACTGAATGTTTAAAAAACTAAATTACAAATTATTAAATACTTAACCAATTTCTCTGAAGTTGTATTGTTGGGGTCATCTCCTGAGATTGTGTTGTCGCTGTCGTCAGTATCCTCATCCAAGTCTGGTAAATATCAACATATGAAACTCAACTGAATTCATTCTTGCACTGACAAATCTTACAAAGACATGAAATCCCCAAGTTGACCAACTCACAATACTGGGACCCTTCATTTGACGAGGCAGTGTCAAACTGATGTTCACTCTCGTCCGGTTCACTCTGTAAACATTCACAATATGGATGAATGAGCTTAAGGTTGGCAAACATATTTAAAAACCTATTTCAATGCTGCAATACACACTTGCTCAGACTCTGAAGACGTGCATAAGATATTCTGCGGGTCTACCACCATTTCAGAATCATGCTCAACCAGAAGAACCTAAAATAAAATAAAAATTCATAATTAATTGTCACTACAATTTATGTAAATAAATCAGAAATAATTAGGGCATCATCTTACCTTGACTGAGTCTTCAAAGACTTTCAAAACCTTTACTTTGCACCAGGTCTTCCTGGCTATGGACCAGATTACATAATTGGATCCAACAGCAATGTTCTCCCCGGCCCTCTGAAGTCGACCAAACTCTGAAAGACAATTGACCCAACCTAACAACATTTAGTCATGTGCATCAATTCAGGTGTCATAAGCACTTGAAATGTGATTATAATTTTAAGGGTGTCACTCACCAGTCCCAAGAACAGTGTCAGAGATGCTCTCTTCATTCAGGTCTATGGACTCAAGTTCTTTGCGCAGATTTTTGAGCTCTTCAGATGTGACGCAAGAGTCCTTATCTTTGCTTTTAAGATCCTCTGGGGCAGTGTGACTGGGCTCTGGGCTCTCCAAGGTGTTCTCTACATGCAGTTTGAAGACTTCTGTGTACATATTATCTTGGCTCTGGTCACCATGTGGCAAAGTTGTCTCTTTAGGGACCTCTTCTAATAACCGGGCAGATTCTGAGTCAACCACACTTGAGGCTTGGTCCAACAATAAAACCTGCAACCTATCTTGATCCACACAGTCTTCTTTGAGCACGTTCTGGTTGGCAACCAAGGCCAGTGTAAGTTTATCACCACTGGAAACACCACTGTCTGACAAACAATCCGTCTGTTCTGCTTCATTGAGTTGCTCTTTACATATCTCAATCACGGTTACCGTCTTTGTATCATCTTCCACCATGTTGGATAACGCTGCAGGCAAATCTGTCCTCTCTTCAACTGTCTGCAGTACTTCAAACTCCTCCTTCTCAGTTGGTTCTCTGTCTTTATTCAGGAGGTCTGTGGTTGACTCAGTCTCATCTTTCTGGCCAATGTCAAAATCTGTATTTTCAAGTGTGCTCTTCAAGTATGGGTCCTCGTCAGCATGCTTCTGACCTGTACCTGGAAAGATTGTTGAACAATCCTTGTGGCCCTCGTGGAACCCATCGTCAAGTTCTTCTTGAACTGTACTTGGAACTAAAGTGTCAAATGTTTGTTTTGTGGTGGTTTTAGATGGTTCTTGTGGACAGGGATCCATCACAGCTGTTTGTTCCCCAATCTGCACTGATTCACATGGCAATGATGGATTGGCACATGGAGTTGACTCACCAGTGCTATCTGGTTCGTCCACTGTATGGCTCTTCCAGTAAGCCTTCATCACCTCATTTACCACTTGGCCTTCAAGTTCCACGTGGACAAAACATGTAGTCCGGCCCGCTTCATCACTGGACACTGTCAAAAAAGTCAGGTGAAGAGGCTTGTCCATTATTAGCTCCGACAACTGGTCTGCTGCCTTGTCATCCCAGGTGCCTTGAGATGCATCAAACCCTTCGAGCTGGCAGAGGAAAGCTTGTGGAGGAATGTTTAACAGCAGAGGAGGCAATGCTCGTACATCTTTTATGTTAACTCGGGACTCATTTCCATAATCAATAAAGAGAATGGATAGGTAATCTCCTTCTATGCTTCTGACTTCTGCACGATACAACTGCTCGTCATCTGTAAAAATAGCAATGCATGGACTTCCAGTGGAAAGGGTGTCAATCTCAACTGGTTTGCACTGCACCTCACTGCCAGCTTCACTGACCATTTTTGTGATCTTGTCAAGTTCATCTGAATTAGCCGACTGACACCAGAAAGACTGAGGGCCAATGATGGTTGAGACATAGGCTTCCATGGTCTGTCCCACTGCAATGTCTGCTTTGCAAAAACACACAGATTCATTGTTGTTCAATGGGAATTTCTCTGGTGCCAACTCTTGTACAGAACAGCTTTTTGGGGGATTTTCTTTTACTTGACTGGGTCCCATGGAGCTCTCTGGTGTCGCATCAGATAAGGTTCCTGGATGTTTAAGAGGGATGCCACATGTGACCTGTCTGCCACTGTCCCAAAGGCTGACTTCCCACACAGATCCAGACTGTTTCACAAACTTGCATTTCAGCTCTTTATCACCACCTGCTCCAATTTCTTCTTTGAATTTGGACAAGATTTCTTGGTTCAGTTCATCTTTTTCTTCCTGAGCTGGTGTTCCACTTAGTAGGCAGTGAATGCTAAACCTGGGACATTCTATGGAACATGTGTCTAGTCTACACATCTTGGAGACTAAAGTAGTGGCTGTGTTCCCGAAGTCTATGAACTCCACAGAAGCTGTCCCACTCCTTGATACCTCCTGTACCACCGCACGGTACCATGAGGAATCATCTGGAAACACTGCTTTGACCAAGTCACCTTGATGCAAGTCTCTGACATCTACAGTCTCAGTCATCTGTTGTTCTTCATTGAGTTTTTCTACAAAGGAAAATATGTCATCTTCCTCCTTGGTCAACTGTACAAAGAAGCTCCACGGGCTGTTGCAGTGCGAAATAAAGACATCTGTCTCCAAACCAGCCTCGATGCATTTTGAGGGCAAGTCTGATAACTTTGGTAGAGTTTGCACTTTGGCTTTTGGCGCTACATAGTTAGTCTGTTGAGCTGGGCTGAGAGGTGACTTGGGAGTTGGGAAACGCTTTGTCTCGGTCTGGGGAACGGTTTTCATCTCAATGACACCGACTTCTCTTGGCTCTGCACCATTTCGGACATTCCCATTCCTGACAGTCGTCTGCCTCTGATGTGGAGTTGTGTAGGGTGCTTGATAGGGAATCCTTCTCTTTTTAGGGATTTCTTCTGCTGGTCCAGCTGCTTTAGGAGCACAACACTGGTTGGTGACCTTTTCATTGTGTCCCTGGTTTTCAATCCTGTGCTCTTTGATGCGAAGTTTCTCCTTAGTCTTGGCATTAACTTGTGTTTTCCCATCATAAAGCTCAACAAGCAGTTTTCCACTTGGCTCTTTTGCCACCACAAGAGCCCTGCATGTACAATCCGTCATGTGAGTTTCAAACCAGCTGTTGACCTCATCGGAAACCTCACCTTGGATATCCGACAGCCCACATTCCACAGCTTGCACAGGGACGGACATGATCTCACTAGCTTCAATAGGGATCGGAAGCAAGTTCGATTTGTCCACTTTAATGGTGTCTCCGTAATCCACAAAGTGAACAAGGACAGTGGGCTGTGTAGCCTTGATCTGTCCTCTGTACCATTGTCCATCTGTATACTTGGCAAAGCAAACTGTTCCGAATGTTTGGGGGCAGTTTGAACTCTCCAGCTGATGACACAGGGTATTGACACTCTCCGCCAGTCCTTCGATGATTGTGGCATTCCTTTTTAGCTGGCAGTAGAAGTGATTAACATTTTTCACACTAGTCACTGTCACCAACTCCTCCGTTCCTGTTTTGATGCCGTGGGTGGAGTAGTAGTACGTGTCCAACCTGAAAGGGGAAGGAGGTGCTTTCTTAGACGGAGCACGGTTGGCAAGTCCTTTCTGAACCATTAGGCTGCAGACACTCACAAAGGGTGTTTCCAGATCCACCACGTTAAAGACCACCTTTTGGGCATCAAACATGACTGCATAGATGGTGCACTTCAGTGCCACGTGGTTGTCTGCTGCAGTATCAACAAAGTCCTGAAACTGGGCGATGGCATCTTCGGTCCATTCGACAGTATTATGGGAAGTGGGGTGAATGAGGTTGTACAGGCTGCATCGGAAAGCTTGACCTCGGAGTTTCAGGAAGGAAGGGTTTATATTTCTCAAGTCTTGAATGGAGACAGTCTTAGTTTGACCATAGTCTATAAACAGTACATCGACATGAGGTGTAGCATGCTTTTGGATGACCAAGGCCCTGTACCACATTCCATTGCCTGGGTGACGGGCGACACAAGCCGTCTCCACAGGAGGCAGAAACTGGCTGTCTGTGTAGAAGTTTTGGATGTCTTGCATGAGCAGTTTAAGGTGGCCAATATTCTTTGTCAGTTGACACCAAAAGTCATTTGGACTTTCAATGAAGGACACATTGACTTCAAATGAGCTTCCTATTGGGAATAAATGCTCCTTGAAGGCAGTTCTGCTTTCTTTTCCAGTTGAATCCTCAGTGGATAAAGCTGTGAAACTTGTCTTGTATGCATCATATGGAATGTCTCCTGGGTTCAGTGCCGTGGGGAGAGCGGTAGGCCCACTGACAACTTTTGATGTTTTCTCATCCTTTACTGCATATCCAGCTGTGCACATCAGCTTGCTGAGATTGCTCTCTCCATCACTTGATGAATTTGTAAGATTAACAACATAACCGCCATCCCATTTGGCAGTTATATGGATGTCAACAATCTTGTCTACCACTACTGTTGTGAAAAAGTCAGAGGCATCTTGACTCCATTTTTGATCTTTTGGTCTGATGCCTGCTAGGCTACATTTCAAGGCGAGCGGAGGTAACTCTTTCAACCTGTCCGGAAGCACCCGGAGATTGCCACACTCAACAATCTCTGTGTTTCCATAGTCAACAAAAAATACCTCACACTGGTGGCCAGTGATGCCAGACACAGTTGCTCTGTAAAAAGCATCATCTTCAGACTTGGCGGCACAATAAAGACCGACTGTTGGATGTTTGATCATGTCTGCACCCTCTGGGTTGCTGTACATGTCAGACAAGTCATTCATCAGCTGATCAAACTCGACAGCATACCTCTGTGTTTGAATCCAGAACTCTGATGGGTTGCTCACATGCTGCACCACTACCACATGGGAGGACTGGAGCTGGAGATCTTCTGCTGTGAACTTCACCCGTGTTTCAGTGGCATCGCCACTGGGAGGACTTACTCGAGTTTCCATTCCACCGAAGTGTTGAGGTTTTGGTGCAAGTTTGCTACACACAGCATAATCTCCATGAGGTCCGTCACACTCAAGAATACATTTCTCCTTAGAGCCAAACATTGTGTTGATGCACATGTTTTCATCTCCGTAGAGTGTCACATAGTGCACGCCCTCAGAGAGACTCTGGTACTCAAATTTGGCAATCACAGTCCTGTTCAGGAGAAGGGTTTTAAGATAATCGATCTGAGGGACTGTCCATCCGACTCCTTTGTCAATAATGCCATGGAGGGAACAGACGTATGTCACAACAGGCATCCTGAAAAACTCTGCAGCCAGGAATCGAATGTTTTCCATTTGAACAAACTGTTTCTTCCCGTTATCCACCTGCAGTACCTCCACTACACTGTTGGCTGGGAAGAGCTGCTGTAGAACCGACCTGTACCACTTCCCGTCACTTCCTCGTGAGGCACATGGGGAGCCAAGGGTTTGAGGTCTGCTGAGGCCTGTTTGAACTCTGCCCTCGTAGTACTGGGTGATCTGCTCTGTTAGCTTCCTCAGCTCTTGCGAGAAGACCTTAAGCTGACAGAAAAGACGCAGGGGGTTTGTGACTTCAGTGATGATAACTGTCTCCACGGTTTCCGTTTGAAGCTCAGGATACATGTACTGTTGTTGCTTTTCCATCAGTTCGTGTCGGTCCAGCGGATCATTTTTCATTGACATCTGCTGAGGTTTGTTTGACGTAGCTGCTCCACTGTGTGCCTGCAATGACCTTGAAACAAAAAGCCTGAATCTTTCAGTTGGAAGCTTCTTGGCGAATCCCATTTCGTACATCTGCCTGGATATGCTGGGGATATCCAGGAGGAAGGTTCTGTGGGGCACCAGGACATCTTGGATAGAAGCAGTGGCTTGTTGTCCACAGAGAGATTTCAGGTACTCCAATGCCACTGGAGACCACCTGTTTTCTGTAGACAGCGGTAACACGTTGGAGAGAACACAGAATTCGACCTCTGGTGGTAGACGAAAGAACTCACTGTGACCCCATGCCAACATGCCAGTGGTGGCACTTAAGCTTCTGCCCTCATCAATGAGAAACACATTGTAGTTGGAGCCATTTTTGGATACTATGCGTGCCCGGTACCATGTTTCAAATACACTGACCAAGCACTGGTCCCCTGGATTTCCCTCCAGCTCCCGAAAGGCTTCTCTGGGACACTGAATGTCTTTTCGTAAACATTGATGGGCGATTTTCCTCTCTTGATCAAAGTTACACCAAAACTCTACGAGAACACAGAGAGGATTCAAATTCACTCTCTTGATGAGAACTGATACATTTGAACCAGGTGTTGGGAGTTCAGGAATTGAACACATCTTGATTCGTTTAAACAATACGGCCTTCCATCAATTCTCAGTTCCCATAGCACACTGCTTTAATGCCAGACTAATCTGTAAAACAAAAATAAAACACCCATATAGGAAACAATCACTTCAATGTTATCACCACAGTAGGTTCTAATACTGTACTGTTAATGTTAATGTAATATACTGAAATTAAGTTTGACACCAGTGTTTGCCTACCCAAATCAATTATGGTCTACCGTATAGGCTACATAATATTATTTAAGAAATATAAACTTAACTGATTACTGACTGTCAGAGGCTACACTCATAAAACATCATGACTATGAATTTTATTCTGATATAGAATTGAGTTACAACACTGACCAATGAATTGGAAAAACCAAGTGTGAAAAAATTACAATATAAAGTATTGTAACATTATGGATTAATGTGGATAATGGATAATGTTATCTGCCACTCACAATGTTTGCTATGTAGCAATGTATTACATGCGGGGTTGTTTCACAATCTTTCACAAGTGTTTTTTTAATTATCATTTTTTACAAATTGTTTACTCTTTTTAATTCCTTCAATTAGATTCACTTTAATTCAAGACTCAAAAATAACGTATCGTTCGCGAACGAGGTTACTTCCAAGAAGTAGTAAGGCAAAACCAAACCGTCAGGCTAAATGTATAAATTAACTGGGTGTAATTGCCAGAAAATTTATAACGCCAAGTATAGACAAACAAAATAATTTAGCTTTAGTCACAGGGCTGCCAACTCTCACGCATAAGTCGTGAGACACACGCATTTCAACCAGTTCACACTTCTCACGCCACACTTTTTATTTCTCACGCTGAGAAGGCAACGCCGACCAAGTACTTCTTCTACTAACGTTGTAAACAGTAATGGACGAGGCGCAAATCAGATACACTGAGTAAGGCAAACTTGGACGCGCGAACACCCCTGAAAGCTCGTCTCGGGATGTGGGGGGGTTGCAAACACACGTGAAATGTCGTCCCGGGGGGGTGCTGCTTTGCATGCAGCAATATTTTGTTTGGCCCCACCAAATCTCACTCCAAGGTTTTAGAAAAATTGGCAGCCCTGTAATTGAGTTATATTGCCAAAAACAGCATTCGAACTAGAGACTTTGCTGGGATTTACCCCCAGTCCTGATAACCACGAGCTACGTTGTTTCTCAATAGTTTGAAAGTGTGATTGCATATATTCCTCTTTACGCCGTTTGTTGGGTGGTTAAGTTATGAATAGTGACTAGCTAAATATCTGAAGCCAATTATGTAACACATATTTTAATCCACTCGACAATCACATTATAAACCATATCTGCCTGACATTCGGTCTGGTTTGCTAGTCTAACAACCAGAAAGAAAAAGCGATAAGAGCTAACTGTAACTTAGCTAACTCTGTATTGTTAGCTTGCTTGCACTAGCTAGCTACTGCAGTAAGCTATTTCTTTGATGCATAACGAGGCTAAAGTAAAAACATAAATTTGGCTTGTAGAAGTTAGCTATATTTACTCACCTCGGTTCCTCTTAAGTGGTCCAATTCTGAAATAATTACTGATCGACGAAGTTTTCCGAGATTTTGGTCCGTCCCCACGCTGGATTTGACAGCTAGCTTGCCATCTCGTTCCAATGAGATTCCACAATTGCTAGTAGCTGGCACAGACCCTCTTAGCCGTTGCGGCACGGCGGGAGTTTAATTGCCCAATTAATCTAACTAGAGAAAGTATTTAAAGTTTGTGCGGTGGATTCTTAAACAAATACCCACACTTATTAACCGGCAACGTATTCACAAATTTAACTGAAAGTGAAACAGTATGTTGGCTTGCTTTTTCTGCACGATGTGTGTTTGTCACGTTTTGCTGTAAATGAAGTTCAATCGGGGGTTTTTCCCTCTCATCCGGGACACAGGATGGCTGACCTTTCAGTCAGTTCAATAATTTCGCATCAAATCCAACAATGAAAATGCTTTATTATTGGTTTTAAAACCCCAAATCAGAAAACAAAAAACGGGCTGTTTTTTGTTGTTTTGATTTTGTTGTTAAGTTATAAATAGGACATGAGAAAATGTGATATTTTCTGTCTTTGATTTTGACATTTAATGTTTGTCAATGTCATCCGATTTGAAGATACATTCCATTCCATCTTTTCGGCGAAAGCTCACTATGATAATCATGTGGTTTATTGTTTTGATGTTGCGTGAGACAAGAATAGTCTAGTAACAGTTTCTGACATTGAAAAACGTAAATGTAGGCCTACATTCTATAATCCTATATCTATGGTGTGACTAGAGGGATGGGCTCCAGTGCCCTGTTTGAACACTTTAGAGACGTGTTTATTATGGTCACTTCTCTACCTCTTATTTATGCTGATTATTTGTTAGTGCTTTACATAGAAAAGATGCTTTCGTCTTGGTAAGTTTTTCAAGAAGGGCAAAAGCAAAGCGAATGAAAATAGAAACGGAGCCATACACTTTCAAGGGCTCGGGGCTCTGGCCAGGCGTGTAGCAGTTCCGTCTATAAACGGATGTAGGTCATTGACTACGTCAGTATACTGCGCCCATCAAACAGATCACCAAAACATTTTTCAAGGCCTTTTGTGGCGTGATAGTTTGAGTATATCTAATCATGGCTATGCAAGCAGCAAAACGAGCAAACGTAAGTTAATATATTAGTTGAACATTAGTATATTAGCTGATTATTCGATGTTAGCAAACGAAATGGCTTAGCCCCATACTAATAATATGCTCACAAGCTAGCTAGTAGCACGTTAGTAAGTTAGTGTTACGGGGGCAAAGCCATACAGGCTAGCTTCCTTTACTAATGTAATCTAATCACAGATCCAAATGAAATGGAACACAAAATATTTCAAAACTACTGAATGGAAATGTTGTGCTGTACTATAATTGACGAATCATTTATGAGGAAATCTTTATTTGTGGGTGTTGCTCCATGTATTAACAGCTAGCTACCATAGCTAGCTACAGACTGTAGTACAGTACCAACATTGGATGTTTCCTGTCTCCACAGATACGATTACCTCCAGAAGTTAACAGAATCCTGTACATAAGAAACCTGCCATACAAGATCACAGCTGAAGAGATGTACGACATCTTTGGAAAATATGGACCAATTCGTCAGATTCGAGTGTATGTATATTTGTAAAGTTAAAATACACGTGGTATTGAACTGTGGTCAATACTTATCAATTATATTGCCTTGTCTGATACTGCGGACCTAATAAATTGATTGAAATAGAAAACTAAAGCACATACAAGCAGATTCATATTTTTTCTGTTTCCCTACAGAAATGTCTTCTTAAATGTAATGTTATGTTTTCCAGGGGGAATACACCAGAATCAAGAGGCACAGCATATGTCGTCTATGAAGACATATTTGATGCCAAGAACGCGTGTGATCACTTGTCAGGATTTAACGTCTGCAACAGATACTTGGTGGTTTTGTACTACAACGCTAACCGGGTAATTATCACTTATCAGTTTTTCATAACTTTGGTTGCAATGTGGGTATTTGTCCTACTTCATCCCAAAGGTTGTCAATGTCATATTACATTTACATTTAGTCATTTAGAAGATGCTCTTACCCAGAGCGACTTACAGTAAGTACAGGGACAGTCCCCTGAGGCAAGTAGGGTGAAGTGCCTTGCCCAAGGACACAACGTCATTTGGCATAGCCGGGGAATCAAACCAACAACCTTCTGATTTAATAGCCCGACTCCCTAACCGCTCAGCCATCTGACCCCCTATATGTAGTTATCTGTTCTATATAATGTAAAGATTGATGTAAGTAACACACAAATATCTTTTGAACTGTTGCAGGCTTTCCAGAAAATGGACACAAAGAAGAAGGAGGAGCAGTTGAAGCTGCTGAAAGAGAAATATGGCATCAACACAGACCCACCAAAGTAGCTACCTAGAAAACTTTTCATCCCTCTTTGATAAGAAAAAAACAATTACACACGTACAAATTCACACATCAATTATTACTTACACACGCAAGAACATTGTCCTTGTCACAAGGTACAGTAAACACATGTTGCACACTCATCATTAGTGAACATCTTTGCATTTACCAATTTTTTGCTTTTGGATCAATTTTTGTCATGAAGGTAATTATTGATAATTATCCTGTGGGGAATTCCCATTGAACCTCTTTTTTATTTTAATGCATTCTGGTAGATTTGTATTACTTAGTCCTGTTTTATTGTGTTGTTTAGAGTTTTTTGTGTAATAAAATGTCATTTTATTAAAACCTCTGACCATAATACTTGCATAAATACAGTTCATGTTACATGACTATGATTCATGTGCATGTTACAAGCACATAAATCATAGTCATGTCCATGTCAGACACTCTTGCTAAAAGTCACTGCAAAATACTCACACATTTTGAAGGTGTCAGCAACATTTAGTGGTAGCATGCAGTGCAGCAGTAATTTTACACTTCTGACTGGAACGTTATTTACCACATACAGGTAAATGTTTCCTTCCTTTACATTTGTTGACGTTGTTAGTAATGTACTATTGGCTAAAGTAGAGCTTGTGCCTCTCCACATAGTGTGTTTAGCCATGTCACATCAGAAGTTAAGCCAAATGTCAAGAGGCATGCAAGATTAATGCAGAATTCCAGCCTTCAAAATATTTACCTATATGGTCAGGTTCATCAATTAGCTCTGAGGGAGGAGCCACCAGCCTGCACCTGCATTTGAAGAGGACATGGAAATACATATGTCCACTCCATGCAGAGAACGGCTCTGTTTTAACATAAACTCACCTTGATTACGTGACTCCAATTTACACTTGAGACGTCAGCCCATATAATCTTTTATTCGTTTAAATCACAACACAATAGGGAGTAGTGCAGCCATGTAATTGGGGACACAATACATGCTACATGTACAAAATAATCATTTTACACAGTTGCCGTGCTTGCATTTGGTATCCTAATTGCAATAATAATACATATTTAGGTATAAACATTTCTGGGCAAATATGTTTATGTAAAATTCAGATTAGAAACTGAAAAGTCTAATATAGGGAAACAAGGTTTTGTGTTTGGGTCTTTGCATTTAAGTGTATTGGGAATATAAACATGAATCAGAGAATATGCACAGATGGCTCATAAAAGAAATGTCTTTACCACACTGCAGTATAATATTTATGCAGGTAGGAAACGATCTGTATCTGTATTCCGCAGTCTTTAACATACTGGCATATAGAGAAGTTTTATGTGTGCCAGTCAAGGCGTAGGTTTCATTAAACATGCCACCCACTTCTTCAAACCGGCAGATCTGTCCCTCACTTTTTTAGTATGAAATTGTATTTAACGGCCGCATACTCAGTAAAAAAAAAAACAAGCTGTTCCACCCACATTTGAAAACAAACCTAGGCCCTTGGTGCCAGTCAAGACCGGTGGGATCATAGGTTATTTCCTATCTTGGGGAAAGACGATGAGCTAAGATGCGGCACCTGTATGGGGGCGAAGAGCTAGCTTCTATACAGTCTGTATGCTTCAATATGAGAGAGGGTAATAAAAAAGTACAAAAAGTTAGTTAGGAGGAGCGAGGTTCACTTTGGGGAAAACTGTATAGCCTACCAAATACCAAACATGTCTTCAAGCGTTGTTCTCGTTACAATTCATAAGGAATGGCATTCACTTGTTCCTTTGACACAGGTCAACACTTATTCTTTTAACTGAGAGACGAACAGAGAAAGTGACATAACAATTAATGTTTCACACAGTGTTGCAGTGGCCTCATTCCATGTATCCTTTACACCACTGGCATGTGGAAACGTCATTGAATTCAGCACATTGATAAGCAACCTGTAGCTGTATTCAATAAATGACATAATTAACTTAGCCATGACTAAGTGGGCAATAAAAGTCGGACAACATGCACTTTCTCAATAGGTGAGTGGGTGGAAATTATCAAAATGTCTCACTCTCTAAACCTCCAGGTAAAATTATGCCTTTATATTCAATGATGTGTTTGATTTGTAATTGACCATTGCATGATTATTCCTGTATTATTCATCTGTGGGGCCGAATACTTTTTTCAGTAGATTTTTTTAAATGTCTATGTGCCATATTCAGTATCTACCTCCTTGAAAATATATCTGAACTACGGAGTGCGAAAGGGACTTTGTAGCAACATAAACCTTTATCTACAAAGAAACATGACACCTACAGGTGCATCAGTCAAAATAATAGTTTTGCCAAATCACAGAATTACATCCCATTTGACAAAACTTGTATAACCTACTGTTGTATAATTTTTCTTTTCAGTTACCTATTCTGTCTTTAACTGTTTTAACCGTGACTGCATTTCTTTGTCTTTGTTATTCTTATAGGATGCAAAACGAGGAGATTACCTTTAAGATAAAATAAATAAATAAACGGCATGCAAATTAACTACATTTATATTAACCAACAGTACAAGCACGTTTGGAAAGAAAATTCTGATGAATGCTAGTCCATCTCTTGATCCATCCAGATCTAATCTTTTATCAGAATGAATAAGTGTTTATGCAGAGATAGGTACGTTACCATAGGAATTTGGTTTGGTTGACATTACTCGATGTATGAAACACATATAGCTAGCAATCAGCAAACATGGAACAATAAATAGTTGCGTAAATTCAACATAGCACATCACAGATGCGCAAGCTCCGATGGAATGAGACTATGGAAAATACTTTGCACACTTCACATTTTGGCAGTTGAATTTAAATAATTTAAATATATATTCATATTTATATATCTATATATAGTTGTGCATGGTGTGAAATTGTAGTAAGACAGTCTGTGTATATGTGTCTGTGTGTGTGTGGTCGTTTGTGTGTGCCTCATTTCAGTTATAAGTACTGTATTTCTGTGTGTCCTCTATGTAATTATGTGTAAATCTTTTATTATAGCAAATAACATTCTCATGCACACAAGTGTTTCAAACACAAGAAGCGGATCCATTGAAAGGTAGTCCAAGCATATATATTTTTCTTCAGTGTAAATAGCTGCAAACTGAATGGAACATTAATCTTCTGTGCAGTCCATACAGGCGTTTGAAGAGGCCACCTATTTCTGGAGGTCACACTGGAGCAGCAGGACGATGGAGGGGTCGCTCTTGGCCGCCTCTTTGAACTCCTCCAAGGATATCTGGTCGTCGTTGTTCTTGTCCATCTTGCTGAAGATCTTGTCCACGCGCTGCTCGGGTGTCAGGCCATCCTCGTTCATCTTCATCATGATCACAGTCCCCACCATCTTGTAGATGGCCTTCAGACACACACACACACACACGAGACAGCAACGCTCAGTTACATTCACAACACCTCAGACTAGTCGGGTTTATCACATGCACTGGAAACCTTCTTTGCGCTGGAAGGATTCAAATGATTTCTCCATGACAAATGCATGTGAATCTACAGCATTGGGGGATTTGTCTGACAGTTGTACCCTGATGTACCCTTACATATGGAACAAGCTTAAAATGATGAGTTGTTAAATATCTTTTCTCTCATTCCTATATTATTACAAGGCTATATGTTCGGATCACTGGTTAGGGGATGCTGTTTTGCGAAACCTCTAACAAACAAACTTCTATGTCCGTACCTCGATGATCTCCAGCATCTCCACTCGTGTGATCTTGCCGTCCCCGTCCAGGTCGTACATGTTGAAGGCCCAGTTGAGCTTCTGCTCGAAGCTGCCCCTGGAGGTGATGGACAGGGCGCAGATGAACTCTCTGAAGTCGATGGTCCCGTCTCCGTTCTTGTCGAAGGTTCTGAAGGCGTGCTGGGCAAACTTGGAGGCGTCTCCGTAGGGGAAAAACTGAGCAGAGAGGGTGAGAGAGACATTGCGTAACTTAAAAATAAGTATTCGCCCTGTCTAAAGCTTGTGTCACGGTAAAGGCATGAAGTGAACTAGTCCAGGCCTGAGATTTTTCCTTTGTGTGTGTGCGAGTGGGTGGATTTTGGTGTGAAGTTTTGGGGGGAGAGAAAAAGAGAGACAGAGAGTGACAGAGAAAGAGTGAGGAGAGAGAGAGAGAGAGAGAGAGAGAGAGAGAGAGAGAGAGAGAGAGAGAGAGAGAGAGAGAGAGAGAGAGAGAGAGAGAGAGAGGAGAAAGGAAGAGAGATAGAGGGAGAAAGGAAGAGAGATAGAGGGAGAGAGGGAGAGATATAGAGGGAGAGAGAGAAAGAGACAGAGAGAGAGACAGAGAAGGAGAGAGAGAGAGAGAGAGAGAGAGAGAGAGAGAGAGAGAGAGAGAGAGAGAGAGAGAGAGGAGCACCAAGTGGATAGCTTCATTCCTCTTCAGGGGGAACGTCAAGGAGGCGGAACGTGATTAAGCTCTCAGAAATGCACAGAGCGCCATTTCCACCCATTTAACCATGCTTGGCCACTCAAGAAGATACACCCCCTTCACCCCACTCGCTCTGGGCTCAGAGCAGCAACAAACACACACAACACTAGGCAACAGCAAACCTGATACACTTAATGTCATTAGTAAATCTCATATCCAACTGCTTTACAGCCACCCACAATACTCATAGACGTCAGAAGACATGACCTAGTCCATCGATCAAATAACATTTATATTTAGTCATTTAGCAGACGCTCTTATCCAGAGCGACTTACAGTAAGTACAGGGACATTCCCCCGAGGCAAGTAGGGTGAAGTGCCTTGCCCAAGGACACAACGTCAGTTGGCATGACCGGGAATTGAACTAGCAACCTTCAAATAACAGTAAAAGATATGCCTTTATGTAAAGCAGAGCATAAGCCCACCAGGATTCTGAGACACATAGACTTAATGCAGCACAACCTGCTACAGAAAAAAATTAAATAAATTCAGATTCTGTTACTATATAATATATAAAAACCAGATTCCTCTCACTTTACTACTAAAAATAGGTGATTTATCTTCCAGTAGTGAATAAACCAACAGTCTTTTTCCAACAAACAAGGTCAAGTTCATTGGCCCAAAGCAGGCAGTGAACGCAACCAATGACAGAAGTGCTCCGTGTCTGAGGAGATGTGCTCCTTCTGCAGCTGTGATCTGGCTGGGAGATCCAGGGCCCCCAGGAAAACCGGAGAGATTCATTAGAGGTGACCCTTCCACTTGACCTTCCTGATAGACCAGGTAAAGGTGGTGGTTGACACGCGACCTTGTCTGCTCTCCCAAGATTGCGAACACAACCCGCAAACACCAAATAATTAATTACAGTTCTAATTGCGGCCATGTGTGGGTTTCAACTGATGCTGGAGCTCTCCAAGAAAAACAGGCAAGCAGTGTACTGTGTGAAATGTTCCAGAAAATGTATCTTTCTTTTGTGGTGTGCAAAGAAATGACACTAACCAAGTACCCAGCAAACATGTAGGGATGAGGGTATAGCTCAGTGGTTAGAGAACGTGACTACAGATCCAAAGATTACAGGTCTAAATCCCCCCTGTACTGTAGGGTGCTTTGGCTAAAGGCGTAACATCAGTGAATACTTGATACTCTTCTGTCTAGGTTTGGAAAGTGTTAGGTGAGAGAGGAATTCTAAAGACTGAGGACTCACTGAGGATTCAGTTCATCTGCAGTAAGGACCCTCCCTTCACATTTTGCTGCAGTGGCAAACTGATCAGACTGCAGTTAGAAGTTACAGGGTGGGGGGAGGAGGGTTAGGAGATGGACAGACTGAAGAGAGGAAGAGAGAGAGAGAGGAATGGAGAGAGGGAGTGAAAGACAGGAGACTGAAAAAGAGAAATGCAGAAAGACTGAAACATTGAAAGACAGAGACACAGAGAAAAGAAAAGCCTGTGATGATGAAAGGGAGAACATACCATTTCCAGTCCATCTGTTTTTACAGAGCCAGACTCATTTTGCGCGTGGCAGAGCCACGGGCCAGGCCAGCGCTCTGCGACCATGCCAGGAAGTGAGGCACACAGGGAGGCGGCATGCACTAATGCAAAGTGACTCTCACAGGGAGGCCCCCTGCTGCTCCATATGGCTCTGCCCTAGCACCTCAACACAGTTCTGGACAGGGGGAGAGGGGGAAAGAGAAGAGGAAGGGAGAGAAGGATAGAGAAAGGGGGGAGAGGAGGGAATGAAGAGAAAGAACTACCTCGTCACCGAAAAGTACACAGTGTGGAGGGTGGGGGGGGGGGAGAAGAGAAGAGCAGAGAGGAGTAAAGGGGTGACATTTGAAAAGAGGGAGAGAGACAAAGGATGAGGCAGGAAAGACAGGATGGAGCCCGTGCAGAGCAGAGAGACTGCTGCTCTTCCCCTGTTTGCTCCTCTGTGACAATCTGGCAGGTTATGAAACACTTTGTTATGTAAAAGTGGCGACAGGAAAAGTGGGACAGGGACATGAGACTGTGAAATTCCTCTTTTCAAGCTTTTTTCCTGTTATCTGATCCCCCTGTGTGTGTGGAAGGGAAGAAGATAATACTGTCAGTAAAAGTGCAGAAAATGTGGAAATCCATTAAAAAGAGGAGCCAGACAAGAGCACAGTCATCATGGTTCCTCATGAATATAAAACTGTCATATTCTACGATGCTTGATTATTGCTTGACAAAGAAATTGCCTTTACGACATCGGCTGCCGTTTCCTCTCTTAATGGTTAGATGACGAGAGGTTTTTATGTTTCAATTCAACAAACGTTTCAAACTTCAGGGGAGGGTGGTGAACATTTGTATCTTAATGTGGATGCATATGACGAGCAGAGCCAGAACCAGGCCGGAGGCCAGCTGGTCTCCGGTCGTGCCCGCCCAGAGGAGACCAAGCTGGGCTGAGCTGGCCAGGCTGGCTCAGTCTGGCACAGCTGGGAGGATGAATGCTGATGTTAGAGAGAGGAGCGCTGCGCTGGAGGAAGGGGGGGGGATTAGAGAGAGACAGGGGAGAATGAATAAGAGAGACGGGAGAGAGACGGAAGAGAGAAGGAGAGGCAGAGAAAGGGGGAGAGAGTGGAGGGAAAGAAAAGAAGCCGGAGGCTATAAGGACCCTGCCCCAAATCACCAATGCTAAGTGGCCTCGTAATCAGTCGTCAAGCAGCTAGCTCACCCAGTCGAAGGAGGAGGAACAGAGGGGGAGAGCCACAGGACCTCTCCGTGGACACATAAACTATGCAGACACACTTTTATTGCAGGCCATTTCACACTATCATAACAGCAACGTCGAAGACCAGTCTCTGGATGTGGGCTTATGCAAGTGGAAGGAACACATTAACAAGCCTCTTTACAACACAGCCCATAACCAACGTCCGAGAGGGAAATTCATCAAAGCTATCGTATGCTGTTAAACCTAAACAGTCACATGGTGATATAGTGAAATGTTTCCCCAAACAAGACAATGGGTTGTAGACTGAACCCCTCCATACGGAGACACTTGGATGTGCTGTGTTTATGGCTGTTCACTTTTACCCATCATCGTTCTTTGGTGCTGTGAACATTGCACCCATGAAAATATAATCAGTATCCAAATATAAATTGGAGGGGGCGTAACCGAATAAGCAGAGGTATTCATCGGCCTTACAGACTACGTTCAGGTCTGTCCCTGGTGTTCTCCCAGGCAGTCCCACTGACATCCATGGCATCTGTCCACCGGCCCCGCCCTGCATAGGCCAACACTGCTCTGAGTGATAAAGTGATAATACTCACAGCAACAGACAATTCCTGCTCCGCACTGGACTGTTGCCACGGCGCCACTCATTCTGTCCTACAGTACACACACGTCAATACACGCAGGCACACACACGCAAAAAAACACGAGCGTGCTCACACGCATCGATACACGCATGCACACACACACACACACACACGCAGACGTTCAAAAACACACTCGCACAAACACACACGCATACTTGAACGCACACACAAACGTCCTCACACATGCACACACACCACGTGCCAAACTGTTGCATCCACTTTGTATGAAGGCGCAGAATAGGTCACGACATCGGCTTGCTCTGTGTAGCAGCCTGTGTGGACGGTTCAATATGACACGACCGTGTGAATGTTGTTGTTTCAACCAGCAGCCATGACACGGCTGTTTCCATGACACTGCCAGGTCAATACATGTCATCCAGATGACTGGTATGAAGGGTAGAGACTGTATCACTACCCATCTAACTCTTTCCCCACATGGGAAATGTGAAAAGAAATCTCCTGCCTCTAATACGCCTCAATGGAAAATATCCTCATCGTAGTGTGACATTGAATTGGGTAGCGATTTGTTTTGTACACGCCTGAACGTTTTATACACCAGCTCCCTGAACAAGCAGCAGCAACGTGACCAGAATGAAAGAGGTTGCTGCTGTTCTGTGTGCTCGGCACCCCTGTGACCTCATTCATGTATGAATAATGAGGCGTTCTGGTTTTTGCAACCTTTCCAACTCCAAATGCAGCCAGACTATTTTGAGACTCATAAATGTCTACACGAGAAAGAGTTGGGGTTAGACTTACGTGTGCAAGTAACTATTTACCTTCTACTGCCACGGCTTGCTCCTCAGACACTAGCTCATCAAGCAGAGAGAAGAAAAGACTGAGAGAGCACATGTGTGATCCATCACTTGTTTGTTTCAAGTCAGGGTGGCCAAGAGGGCACTCAGACAGGGAAAGTGAAGCTGAGAAAGAGAGGGGGGATGGACAGAGAGACTGAGAGAGACTGAAAGAGAGACAGAGAGAGACCGAAAGAAAGAGAGCCCTGTGATCTGTATGTGAAGTCTCAGAGACATGCAAGGCAGAGAGCAAGCTGCCAGCCAGCACAATGTTCGACTAGCACTAGCAGGGTTATAAAATACAAAGGCACACACATACACACGCGCACACACACGCAATATGTCTCGAGCCATTCATCTCAGCAGCAAATTGCATTTTTAAATCATTCTGTAATTACCCTTAGAAGTGTTCAAGCGACATGCATCGCCTAATGTCAAAATAAACGGCTTACAGTAGGCCCACTGCTTCTACAGCTTATGGCTACAGGCAGAGAGTAAAGCAGTCCTCACACACACACACACACACAAATACACAGCCTACTTTAGACCAGGGGCGTAGCCAGAAAAATATTTTTGGGTAGGCCTAGAAAAATATGGATAGGCATCTTTTCAGTTTTTTTTTACTTATTTACTTTGCGATGTGCACTCGGTGCATAGTTTTTCGGAGATATTTTCGTCTTTGGGTAGGCCTTAGAACAAATTGGGTAGGCCTGTGCCTACCCAGGCCTACCCATGGCTACGCCCCTGCTTTAGACATTTTGGATGAAGGGGTAGTTGATTATTGGAAACATTCCAGATGAGGAATATACTTCTACAGAAATGGAGGATTTCCAGTGGAATGGAGAAAAGTGAGTGATATCTCTATCTAAGAAATTCAATGTACCGCTCCTTGTTACAAATGGCAAACTTGAAATTGATTGTAGATCTAATCTCCCTGCCAATAGAGGGCAGTATTGAGAGGTGATTTGAAGAACAGTGACCAGCAAGCCATGATAGGCTCTGATTTAGCGGCACAACTGTGGACTTACTGTCTGACTGACTGACTGGCTGGCTGACTGGCAGACAGTCTGGCTGATTGGCTTTCTGACTGGTTGGCTGGCTGGCTAGCTGTGTGGCTAGCTGGCTAGCTGTGTGACTGGTTTGCTGGCTGGTTGGTTGTTTGTCTGACTGGCTTTGTGGCTGGCTGGCTGGCAGGCTGGCTAGCTCTTTGTCTGTGGCTAGCTGTGTGACTGGTTTACGGGTACCTGAGGGCTTCCCAGAGCTCTTTTTTCACACCTCAGCCAACAGCATCTATCGTAGCCTTCTTATGGAAGAGCAGTAATGGTAATGGCTTATGCAGGAGTGTATGTGTGTGTCTGCATGTATCTTCAGTCCCCCTAAGATCCCTTCGTTCGTCAACATCTTTTCCATAAGAGAAACAAAAAAACCTTCCATGCATAAGTGTTAAGGATGTTGGTTCCTCCCAGTATTGCCTGGTGTTTCCAATTTTTGTTAAAACCCTACAATGTGCTTCTGTTGACAGAAGCACATTGTCTCTCTCTCTTTCTTCCTCTCTTTCTCTAACTCTCTCTCGCCAGGGCAATGCGTATGTTGCCCTTTACCCAATGATTGAATTAGATGGGCAGTCTGCCTGAGGGTGATTGTGCCTGCCTGGCACTACCCCCGCTCTCCCTCACTACCACCCCAGACTCAGTTATATAAATGCTTTTCTAGCATGTCTCAAGTGGCCATAGCTAAACACACTTTGACAGGTAATAAATGAATAGCTAAATAGAAATATTTTACAGGCTGAAATATGAAAGGTTACACAGTATACCTACCAATCCTCAGGAGAGTTTAAAGTATAGAACCATTCTGGGTATTCGTTTTGATTGATTCAATCCCAGTGCTAATCTCTGGACACAGCAAATGTCAAATAAAGCTGAATCATAAAACTCAGAAGGTGGAAATCCTTTTCTAGAAGGTTCTCCACTGTGTGCAATCCAACAGTTTTTGACAGTCTAATGTTTGATGAAATATACTAACATCAAAATCCCTTAACCTTCATAGAAAATCCCTCCCTGAACCACACAGCCAAAGCTTCAGTAGCTCCAGTCCAAGCTCTGACCACTGGTTTCAACAACTCCCACCCTCCAAGGCTGGTTTGATCCCTCCTCTGCATCTCAAGCCCCAACAACACTGTATTATCTAGCCATATTCCCATCTCCAGTAGTCTCACAGATGTGAAACATCAGCTGATAACATTCATGGCCCAAAGCAAGAATCTTCTTGTGTTGCAACATTAACAGTTTTGTAGTTTGTTCCTTGAGAGCCTGTTCCTAGGGGGCATTTCCAACACTGAATGTCTAGGGGAGGCTGATCATTTAGACTTACTGTTCCCCTCTCCTATCAGAGGAAACACACATCTATTAGTAATAACCAGGGGGGGAGAAAGAGAGGGAGCGAGAGAAAGGGAGGGGGGAAGGGGGAGGGGACACCGAGAGAGAAAGAGGGAGAGAGTGGGAGAGAGAGAGAGAGAGAGAGAGAGGAGAAAGGAAGAGAGAGAGAGGGAGAGAGAGAGATAGAGGGAGACAGAGAAGGAGAGAGGGAGAGGGAAAGGGAAAGGGAGAGAGAGAGAGAGAGAGAGTGAGAGAGAGAGGGAGAGAGAGAGATAGAGGGAGACAGAGAAGGAGAGAGGGAGAGGGAAAGGGAAAGGGAGAGAGAGAGAGAGAGAGAGAGAGAGAGAGAGAGAGAGAGAGAGAGAGAGAGAGAGAGAGAGAGAGAGAGAGGGAGAAAGGAAGAGAGAGAAAGGGAGAGAGAGAGATAGAGGGAGACAGAGAAGGAGAGAGGGAGAGGGAAAGGGAAAGGGAGAGAGAGAGAGAGAGAGAGAGAGAGAGAGAGAGAGAGAGAGAGAGAGAGAGAGAGAGAGAGAGAGAGAGAGAAGGCCTCGGCAGCACTATCTACTCTGAGTCATAATCTAATAAAGGTTAACTCCAAAGAGCTATCGGCTAGGAATGAGATGGCCCCCTATTGATTGCGGAAGACCGATTTATGTCCTTTGAAAAACGACAACCTTGTAGTGACATTGAGTTGCTCTTTGCTAAGTAAGTAAGTAAGTAAGTAAGACTTTATTTATATAGCACTTTTCATACAAGAATTGCAGCTCAAAGTGCTTTAAATAAAATCAACAAAAACAATAATACAAGTGTTGATCTAAAACATTTAACAAACCAAACTAGCCGCACTCTATCTGCGGTTTCTCAAATCCATCTTTGATCCGAGCTGCCACTTGCAGTTTCTAATACACAAACATGACAAGGGGGTAGACAGGACGAGACTAGAAAGTTACAGCATAACATGAGGAGAGAGGAGGAGAGAAAAAGGCAACACCCAGACAATGCTCCTAGAGGAGTACAGTGTGGGAACAGACAAAAACCTCAGCACATAAGCACAACAACATTTACAAAAACACGTGACTTGCAACGGGGAGTGGGGGGGGGGGGGGGTAGACAAGCAGCATCTGGACCGGCAGCCATGGTAGGCGCTGGACACAGACCCGCCAGCCACCCTGGGGAAACAAGCAGGCGAATGCGTTGGATGGGGGTGGGGGGGTGGTGATATCTGTAGTAGGTGAAAGTTAATGTGTGAGTAGGTCTGGATTGGCGCCCTCGACCTAGGCCACAATCAGTCCGATTCTCCCTATGCAGATTGTGTTGGCCAGGAGACATCCTTGGTCATGACCCGGGCAGAGACCAAACCACAGATGTCGGTGGGGGGGGGGGGGGGGGGAGGGAGCAGCAGCTAAGCAGCGGCACAACTGCAGGTTGCGTTTAACGGATAGATACTTTAATTAAATTAGGGGGTGCCGGGAACCAAGTTATTCCACAAGCTTTTTCTGATGAGCCGGAGATGGGCTCTCCTGCCAATATGTTCAAAGCAGGACGGACGTACCGGTATATCTACCTTCCCAGCATTAGTTAATTAGGCAGTTACGCACATCGCTAGGTGAGGCTGTATGGAGAGGTGAGTGAAGGAAAGGACAGCAACAAGAGCAGAAGCCTCCATTATTTCAAATCCATCCACTTCTATGTAAAACGAATTATGACGAGTTCACCTATTTGACTGAAGTTGGTGCAGATGCGTTTGCAATACAAGGAAAATTAATTTTTGAGGTTTTGAATAACTCGCCTTTTTAATGATTTAATTGTGACTGACTAATTCCATGCTAGCTTCAGAAATGGGCCCTCCCATAGTAGGGCTAATTTCTACTATTTCTACCATCTCCTCATGTATGTAGAAGAAGACATACTGACCATCTCGAAGTAACACTTAATAACAATACTAATATTTTATGATCTCTCTGTACTTTTACTCTGTAGACTTCCTCTGAACTTGCGCCTCACACTTGCAGTGGGGTTCAGGGCAATGTGAAGCAAGCGATGAACCCAGACGGTTGAACTGAACAACACAGGAGTGTTTTTCGGTTGCGTCTCCTGTGTTGTGACAGTGTGGGGAGCCTCTGAAGATGACAAGACACTATTTTTAGAGTGCTGCTGTATGCCATAATTATGAGATAGAGACAGGGAGATACAGAGAGAGAGTGAGAGAGAGAGAGAGAGAGAGAGAGAGAGAGAGAGAGAGAGAGAGAGAGAGAGAGAGGGAGAGGGAGAGGGGGGGCAAGGTACTAGTTATATATGCCATTATGGGGGCAACAGGGTGCAAACCAGATTGCTTTGCACATGGTCCTGGCCTCCACAAATACACAGACACACACATACAAACACGTCTGTTGCTGAATGCCAAAGTGCAAAATATGCCACAACATATTGTCAAACGTTGAACACACGTCAACTGGATTATGTTTGTCCAGCAATGTCGCTCTAGCACCTAGACACACACACACACAACACACACATGTACACACACACGTACACACACAGACACCTCTCCACTTCTCCACTGATGCCCTATAGCCATGAAAACGAGAATCAGCGTACCAGATCTATCCCATCTATCCAGGTCAGCTCAGTGTGTTGCTGGGGTGTGTGTTCAGTGTGTGATCGGTCTAGCGCTCTGGAGTGTGTGTCAGTGTGTGTTGGGTGCGGCGGGCGGCTAGTGCAGCATCAGAGTGTGTGAAGATTCCCATCAGTGTGATAGGCTGCTGCACTGAAACTCCAAGGAGTTGTTCGGCTGTTGTGTGGGTGATGTCACCACAAAGCTTCCATTTAGAAGGAGCCAAGGCCAGCTGCCAACACACTGATGTCTACTGCACAACACGTCTTTCAGCAACACGGAGACGCGTGGGTAGAGACGGCTTAGCAGCGTGGATGTGTTCAGGTGTTCTACGCATTGGAATATTTCCACGGTGAGGTGAGAAGGAAAGCACGTCATCCTCACCCTCATCATCACCCTCATCCCCTCAGCCTTCATTGTGACCATCATTATCAAACTGAATCAATCCTCCATCCCACAATGAAAAACAGCTCCAAATAAAACATTGTTAACCATCATAAAACCAAATAGTCTACCCCTCATCAGTCTCCTTCAAGGCCAATTACAAAATGATCTGCTGCTGGAAGCTGCTGAATTCAGCAGAAACCATAGCTGTGTCCATTATACTGCCTTCTATCACTGATAGAGAAACACTGCTTGCTCATCACAGCAGGGCAAAACATCATCTGTCAGACTAGTTACCTAACTGACACTAACAATACAGCGTTTGATTCTTGTTTCTCATCTCGTCCACTCTATTGTATTGGCTGTCATTAGCTTGCGTTGAAAAAAAAAACACGTTTTGCAGCTCACTGTGCTCGCGGCCAATCCATACAACTGATCGACTAGAAGGGGTTTCGTCTGGAAAACTATCACAGGAAATCATTGGAACGCATGGCGGTCGGAGAGCTAACAAAGTACGTCTAAATATACCACTGCATCACAACAGCCAAAATCAAAACCAAAGAGATGCCCCCTTGAAGACAAACTGCTATCTTCCAGCACTCCTCAGTGAGGACTTGTCTTCTCTCAAGGCCTGAAGGATGGCTGCGTCTTCAAAAGCTGTGAGATGAAAAACCAGATATGAATAATGAACGGTTATCTGTCATTCCCTTATTTGAACATACTTTCACTTTCACTGAGGCAGAATATCCTGCATCCTGCCAAATGGGAAAAGTGTCACCTGGACAAATGGAGGGTGTTTGGAACAACCAAAGGTGTGTTATTCTACCCATCCATCTGTCCATCTATCCATCTACCCATTCCTCTATCTATATACATCCCTCTACCCATCCTTTTACCCCTACCCATTCCTCCATCCCCCACTTTGCGGTCACTGAACAAGTGAAAGGAACACAATGTTCATGCACTCACACACATGCTTGGGCACACATACTCACGTAAACACAGATGTATACAATACATGCACACAAACAAACACACACACACTGTTTCTAACCATATTTAATGTGTGAGGCAGCCACTCACATCTGAAGATACAGAAACATTAATATCTGTCTCTCCTCCCTCTGTACTGTATGAGCTCAGCTAGTTGAGGTTCACACATACACACACACACTTATATACACACACACACACACACACACACATGGTACACATGTTAGAAAGCACCCACTCGTTCCTCTGCCTCTCATCATGTAGCACTCACACACACACACTCACACACACAGGCGCATTTTCACAGGAACAATCTGTCCTGCTAATGCGAGGTCATCTATACGCTCACAATCAGAGCCTGTGGATAAAACCATATCAGTTATATTCTGTTGCTGGGATACACAATAGGATTTCCACATAACTGGGTTAAGCCCCCAGCACCAGCCAATAAGACCCCTTTAGAAGCCAGCTCAGAACCAAACTGATTTTTCACCCCGATTTGCACTGTATTGGCCGCGTCAAAATGGAGCGTCTGAAAAGTACTGTACGGATATTTAAATGTTTATGCCTGGATTCAGAATCTAGTATTTTGAGACTACACTGCAGCTCAGTGTAGCTCATGTGACATTCATTAGGATGCCCCAAAACCTTTTAGCCAGTCTTACATAACAGCTCCTCTGCTGTTGCATTCTCTTGGGAGAGGACTCAGCAACTGATAAGTGGCTATTTATTGACTTGTCACAACACTGACACACTTCGTAACGGTCAAAATCCTTGTGTCACGCAAAGTCGTCCTTAGAGTAAGACCTCAAGGCACCCGATCACTCAAAAAAGGATGATCAAGATTAGATCATCAATTATTAGCAATGTTTTGACTTAAAAACTGATTCACAATGAAACAGTAAAAAAATATAGATATATTGAACAATATCCCTAAATAGCAAAATTCTGCAAAAGCCCGGTTGTCAAGCCTGCTATTCTACTCAACTGAACAAAACTGTCTATCTAGCTATGGGGAAACATAATGTTACCAATAGTAATAATGTATTCATTTAGCAGACGTTTTTATCCAAAGCGACTTACAGGGAGGGGGTAGGGATTTGAACCGGTGACCTATTGACACAGCTGCTGACAGAGTGTGTAGTGAGCTTGGCAGAGAGAGGGAGGCTGGGTCAGTGGAGCGTACCTACCTTGACATAGAGCTGCTGGAACTCGTCCAAGTTGAGTCGGCCAGTGGGGCAGTCCTTGAGGAAGCCTTTGTACCACTGTTTCAGCTCGTGCTCATTGAACTCTGTGCTCTTCACCAGATCCTCCATGGCTTCAGGGGTCAGCTTGCTGTTCTGTTTCCCCATTTCGTCTGAAAGAGAGAGACTGACATTGACACAAGCATTTCAGACTATTGCAAAGTCTTACCGTGGCAGACTCTCTTTAAAGAGGGAATAGCACAGTGTCTCAACTGGAGGTTGGTATTCAGACATCTGGCCTTGAAAGGGAGAACGTTCTTGAGAAGTTGACGCACAGCTCTAGACGATGTTGTTTTATGACAAGCTTTTATCCTGCACATAAAATAGGCCGTACTGTACTTTCGCACTGCTCCTACACAATCACTGAACAACAAACAAACACCCAAGTCCCACAGGAAAGTAACATTAACCCCTCCTGTCTGCGATTCAATAAATACGATCATACGAGAATGAATACATGAGAAACATGTGCTGTTTCTTATGTGCCATTCTCTCCTGTTCGTTCCTTTTTCAACACCCTGCAGCTGTTTAGCACACACACACCTCCCACCGCCATCCTCACACAGCGCCGCAAACACACACACACCTCCCAACCCCCATCCCCACACCCCAGACAGCCCCGCCAACACACACACCCGCCCCTGCTCTCTGTAACCACTGTTCTCTGGCAGCACAATTAGTTCATTAGGCAGCCTGTCATTAGCATAATTACCCAAAGGCCAACAGATCCAAAAGCCAGATCCAAAACAGATGTGACTTTTAGAAAAGACGTCCTGTTCACGGTTGTTCTTTGAGTCATGAAAAGATCTGATTACAAGAACTTGAGGAAAGAGATTCATTTAGCAGATAATTTTTGTATTTTTATGTGCAATGGTTCCATATATTACGTATATGGAAACGGACATGAAATGTATGCTTGCACAAAACAATTCGAGGGGTCATTTCCATTAGTTTGATTGTTTCAGCTGCAGCAAACAAATAATCAGCTTCAAGGTAAATTTCATTATTTCAATCAGCATTATCACAAAGTGAATTCTCTGGTTGATGAATTGCTAATGTTTTAATTAGATGCATTTTCATTTTGCCTCTGCCGAGGGTTAAGCAATTATTCTTCCAACACATACACCAATAACACTCCAAATCCAGACGATGATTTCAATCCATTTCACGGCTTAGGAAACCCATTCTATGACCAGACAGACAGAGATTTACACACCCCATGACCAAGCCATGAATACTAAGCACCAGCCACTGGACTGTGTAACAGTGGTGGATCACCAGCCACTGGACTGTGTAACAGTGGTGGATCACCAGCACCTGGACGTCGTCCAGGCTTGTCAGATGGCCAGATACACTGTGTGGATGTCAGCTCCTCTGATGTATGGACTGCAGAGGCAGCTATACATCTATCCTTGGAGATTGGACTTCAGTATAAACGGCTTAGTCCTCAGGGTGTGACTGCACAGTTTGCAATCCCAGGCACCCCACAGTGACAAAACAAGACTGATGTCAAACCTTTGTTACAATTGTAGTGGCTTTCGAACAACTTCCCCCAGACCTGCTTGATTCTGATACATGGCTCTCAATGTGCCACAGGAAGCAGCTTACAATGTCCAACAGTCCAATGGTCTCTCTTGTAAATGTTTTTGTCCTTTTTTAAGGAGGTGTGTTGTTGAAGCTGGATCAAAGAGGATAACAGAATTCATGAGTCAAAATGATTCTCGTAAACTGTAATCTCATAAGTGGCCCTGACACATAACCAGTTCGAAATCTATAATTTCTTAAAAAGAACCTTTTTCCTCTCAGTGTTTTTCGTCTCAAGTTTGATTGTCCGAGCAAACGCCTCTGTGCCCATGCTCTGAAGATGGGCCTCCTCCATCCCTCTGACCCATCTGTATCGTGACAACACAGACACAGAGCTCTGTGTGGTGTGACAAACAAGAGCGAGGAAAAAGGCTGTGTCTGTCGTACCAAGCACTGCATTCTGACACAGCAAGTTGGTTCCTCTGCTCTGTCACAACAGTCGCCGTCACTCACAATGAAGCAGGCCTTAAGACTACGGCAGGTGATATGTCCCATAATGTGAGTCTCACAGTCACCAGACAGTGTGTGGGAGGGTGAGGGTGGGGGCTGAACATAGGACCATAAGGGTAAGAGTTTCACTCACCTCACATCCTTTCCAGTAAAAATGGAACAAACTTCTCACAACAACAGCTATCTCAAACACAGCACCACTGCCAAGAGCTGTGGTCGGACTACGTTAACGATACTGTATCTGTTGATACTGTATCTGCAGCACCACTACTGGAGGTTACAGTCTATTCCAGATTCAGAGAGTAATGTATATACACTCTGAATGGAGAGAACAGAAATGTTGGTAAGAAAAGAGTAGGGGACAAAGAAACAAGCCAGTTTCGGACCATTATGTTCTGCATTAGTGTTGCAGCCCCTCTGACCAGCTATTTAACACTAATTTTCAGGCGATCCATGCTAATATTGACCAGCTCATTTAGGCTTCTGAGACCAAGATAATATGGTTGTCACATTTGAGTCCGACTGCAGTCCTACTGCAGAGAGGCATGATGACTTGAAACCTAAGACAGTATTTTGTTAAAAAACAACATAATCTAAATGATCCCTAGAGCCTTCACTGTTTACATTTCTTAATATTGTTGCCTCATACATGAAGAAAACATGTACATATAATCCTATTAGCCTTGTTGAACATAAAGCATAGCTTTCTGCTGGTTGGACGTATTACGTAAGTTCAGCATGTTCCTTTTCCTTTAATTTCCAATAGGGAATGACCTTGAGAGCCAACCCCCTGCCCAGCACAAAGCATTTAATACAATAATAGCCTACATGTTTATAAATGACTTCTGATTACATAAAATGTCATGATGTAATGAACTGTTATCAAGCTCTCTCAGGAGCATTGCAATCTGGGGATGTATCCAGAAAGGGCCTGGATTGTGTTTGTTGATAGTGTCTAGTTTTTTAAAGAAAGGCTCTTATGCACGCAGCAAAACACGAAACAGTGGTATTCAAAAATATATTTTTATACTCAACTCTAGGTGATTGTTTTAGAATTCCCGCAAAATCCTAATATTTCAAATGTTTCCTAAATTGACATCACCACACAAATGGTTCCATGCGTGCAGTGCGAGCGCATACCGACATGCTTGCGCGAGACGGCAGTAGCACTACATCAGCACCACAACAGTGGAAAGCTGCACGAGGAAATGCCACATCACATCTGCAATATGAAATAGACAGACTCGCGACAATTACTATGGACTGCTTATATAATAAAACACTTCTCACAAGTCTGATATCTTCTCAAAGTATTTCTTGTTCGTTTTCGTAAAAGCCTACTTTTGTTTCTGAAAATGTTCCGGTGGAACAGTTGCGCCTCTTTAAACGACCAGTTATTACAGCCATGCATCCTGCATTAAAATACCAGGATGCATAACAAAATACATTGATTATCTTATTACCTTGTTCTCCAGCTGATAACCGCAATCCCTAACGAAATGCAATACTATGCTTCAAACCTCTAATATTGTCATAATATGAGGGTAAACGAACAATGATCCTTTAACTATTTTACTTTCTTTATTTGGCCCAGTGGTTTGTAACTGGGTTAATAATCAAAATGTAACCAGGTAGACTGTATATGGTTTACATCTGAAAGAGTCACAAAGAAAGAATCCTACCTTGCAGGAGTTGGAAGTTAAGGGAGGTTTTGTGTCTTTGTGGGGTGCTTATCAGCGGGAAAAGACGTCCTCTTCTAGAGACCACTTTGTCGAGTTTTTTTCGAGAAGAAATTAGCCTCGTCGAAATACACTGATGCAGTTCCGAAGAGGCTGCAAGGACGACCGTCCACGCACGCTGTTGAAGATATAAGGGCAGCGTCAGTCAGTGTGCATCACCACCCCTCTCCGTCTCTCAGCGGTTAGTGGACGCACGACAATAGCTAGGCTACTGTTTTGGCGTGGTAGTGCCTTTCGAGTTTGCGCAATATATCCTACGTCTATACAGAGAATATGGCTACGCCGCCTTGCACTTTTGTATTAGCAAACATTTATTGAGATACTGGATAAGTGACATGGCCAAGTCAACAATTAAATTAAGTTGTAACATCATATTGAGGGGTAAAGTCGTGAATTCCTAATTCTTTGATTGATTTTCATTGATTTGGCCAGCTAGGCTATAAAGCATTAGCTGATGATGCCCAATGTAGGGAGACCTGTCTAGGCTCATTGTTAGCCTAATTTCAATAGTAGCATATTGAATCTATTAAGTCCTGTCAAATGTAAAGTTAAAAACCAGCACATTGTCCAATTCGTAATCTAATTACTGATTTTGACCACATAAGTGAGTGCGCGTGAATCACTTTTTTCGCGCCACACTTCAGTGTCGATTCTGGCAACGAGCTGGCATCAGTTCAAGCTGTATGTCTAGGCCTACAATAAACTACGTAGCTGGCTAGTTTGAAACTTGTGAGAATTATCTAAATCCAAATCTGGGCCTATATGGTAAGTCATAAAATAAGTGCCATTAAGAATAACTTGATTGGGTGTAATAGTGTGATTTCTGGAGCTCCGCAATTAGTGCTGACGTGTTTCAGGTATCAGCCTAGGCTACTCGTGCATTAGTCTAGCTAGCTTAGCTTGTTCTACGTGTCCACCTAACTGTGGCCCTATCTGGATTAACGTGTAGAAATTCAGTTAACACCACTATTACAAATCATGTGTTTTCGTTTGAAGGTGTATCCTACCTTTGGATTCCTTTCATGTGTGGGATTTGCTTCAGCTGAAAGGTGAGTTACTAGACAACTGGGATGAACAGGTGCTTGGGTGGATCGAGCTAAATGTTGTGAAGTTTAGATTGTTGCTGCCAGTTAAGTTGGTACAGGGATAGGAGAGAGTAAACTGTTATAAGATAACAAAACTATTACAGTTTATACAGAATTAATTGCAAAACACAAAACTGAATTTAACAGCAGAAGTCAAAGTCTCACACTTTTACCTATGAATTACCACTAAACTATGCTTATAACAACTATCCATGTGTCACAGAAACAAGTTTTAAAACATAGTTCAGTTAACCGTGTATATGTTTTTGTAGGTTCAGTGTATGAAAGTGAAATGGAAATGGATAATATACAAAATAGACCCAGCTGCTCTGCAATGGAACAAGGTGAAGCCTTGTTATCGCCCAAACGGCCAAGGACAGATTACACAATAACAAACAACAAAACTGATAAAATCAGTTTTGAATTTCCCAAACCGATGACTTTCCAAACAAAGTGCGTTGAAGCTGACCATGAATATGTCAAACACACAGGCTATCAGCATGAAGAACACACTGAAGCAACTTCAAAGAGAAATGAAGAGTCTCAGCCAAGTGCTGGAACCCATGCAATCTGTTTTAACAGTACAGAAGGTGACCCGCTACAGGAAAAAGACAGGCAAATTCCTCTTATCGGTGAAAGAAAATTTTTTCACATTGTGGAGGATGTTGCAGAGGATACATCACCAGAGTGTCAGACCTCTGATGACTCAGTAAGTGACACCACCCCGAGTCATGAGTTCTGTCATCCTGGGAAATCACTCGAATGCACTTTAGCCGGTAACCCCTCTGCAAATGACTTTGCACCCTCAGAGCAGAGTGAAGACAGTCCAATCCCACTCACGACCTGCAGCTCAGCAGAGGGTGGACCTGATACTCTACCAGGCTCTGCTCATGAAAATGTGTTTGAGGATGTTGACACTTACAGTGGGACCAAAGTGTTTCTGGAAGGTAGAGAGAATAATATAAATGAGAATGAGGTGGGATTCTGTCAAAATGTCTGCAATGAGAGTAAGGCAGGGAATTGCATTTCACCTAGTGATTGTAGAGACTGTGAATCATCCAGCTCCAAATTAAGCTCTTGTGGGAGGTATTCAGAAGCTGGAGAGAAAAATGAAAGTGTAGTCAGAGGGGAGAGAGATGTGGAAGCAAATGCAAGTATCTGTAATGGAGAAACAGAAGCCCATGTTTACAGCCATTACATTAATGAGAATAATACCCCAACAGCTGAGACAGTTGCATGTGAGGACCGCTCTGTTGTGACTGATGATGGTGAATTACACAGTGATTCAGACAGTAACGGGGCTGAGATCAATGAGGGCCTTATGAATGATCATCTCCACAATGTGACATGGGATTTTTCTGTCTGTGAGAGGACAATTGAAACTCAGAGCAAACTGGATGATCAGCACGCAACAGAGAAACTGTTCTCAAGTCAAGAGCCAGCTGAAGGAGGAGACACGACAGACCTGGACCCTGCCTCTATAATTGGTCCTACAGTTTCCTCTAATGTCGACAGTGAGTATGGAGAAGAGGAACACTGTCATTTTGATTGGATATCAGGAGTCGAATCCTCCTTAGAGAGAAGAGATTTTGCTGTATCCTATCCGTTTCCGGAATATTCTTCACCGAGGTTGTCTGAGCCTGTCCAATGTGAGAATATTACCTCTGCACTGCCGGGTCATTTAGAGGAACTGAATGGAGAACAGGGGGGATCTGAAAGTCAAGACACTTGTCGTTCAACTATGGAGCGCCATTGTTCCACCACTGTGGAACCTGACACCAACATCCAGGGGATCACTCATCAAGAACTGGCTCCTAGCAACAGTGTACCTGGCCCTACGGAGGGTTTCGATGCTACACAGGAAGTTAAAGCATATTTGGACACAGTCGGACGCCTGTGTGAGGAACCCACTCCAGCTGGTGAGGTTCCTACCAGCTCAGACCTGCTGGACGCAGGCCTTGGTTCACCTTCACCATCTGAGCATGCTGTGTTCAGGAGGACAACAGATGTAGCTGAAAGGAAAGTGATTAAGACTGAGTTCCATGTTAAGTCAGTGGATTTAGAGGTGGGCAGGATAGCCCAAGAGGGCAGTACGCCCCACGGACACCAAGAGATCACAGAAACCTTAACAAGTATTTGGATCAACGACTGGGCAGAGAGACAGTCTACACCAGCACTACCTGTTGAAGCTACACCTGGAGAAAAGGCCGCCAGGGAACACCTGTCCGCAGGTTACCGAGACAAAATAGGGCCACTTGTGATTGAAAATGAGGACATTTCCTTCTTAACTCCTGTGTTCCCTGGTGATGCTGTGGTACCAGCTCTTTATTCACACCCAGAGAAGGATGAGCATGACACCTTGGCCCATCAGGGAGACACATCCTCTGGACCATCTGCTCCACTTTTACCCTCAAACTGGGCACCTGTGGCTTTTGACACATTCGAAAAGATCCGTTTTTCTCTCGACAATGACGAGGTCGAAGGACTGGAACACAGCCCTCTCCTCCACAGCTCACCCAAGCAGGCGTTTAACCCTGGGCTCCACATTCAAAATGGCTTCCCTGAAGCAGAGAGAGACACATACAACGGGAAACCTCAGGATGAAGAAAAGGAAGAATGTCTAAAGGAATCTATCGCTGACTTTTGCTGTGACATTATATCCAATGCAGTTCCAGACTATACCTCTCACAAAGTCCCTTCTCTAATGAGCACAGAGCACCCTGAGTTGTCTGGCTGTATGGTTTACGGAAGCTCCCAAAACAACCCTAAGCCCCAGCTTAAACTGTCCTCTATCAATACGGGCGACGATGACAATGACTACCCCAGATTCGAGATGAAGGAGAAATTCGATTTGGTCATTGAAGAGCTGAGTTTATACTTTGAGATCAGCCGTGACTCAGGAGAAGCTGCAGTCATTGAGCTATGCGTTGGGAAAGAGCTTAGCCCCAGCGAAGAGTATGTTTCTGCTTCACGCTTCAGTGACCGTCCGCGCAGTCCAGCTGCAGGGCCACCCAGAGACACGTCCATGGGAGATGATGAGGGCACTCTGAAAACCAGTCGTGCTGAACCAGAGAAGGCATGTGCTGCTGAGGGCCTGGACAGTGAGCAGGAGGTGCCAGTTGACTGCAGCCTGCTCTCAGAGGGAGAGGAGCTCATGTACTCTTCAGTCAAGCAGAAAGGTGGGGAAGAGATCTTAGGTAGACTGGGTTTAGCGTTATTATTGCTAAGCCATGGTTATTCTGTGTTTTGACATAGTAGTTACCGTATGTGGTAGAAGTTATGGTTGATATTTTAGCCTACGACTAAGATAACAAGATTAGATCAATCTATTCATAATATTATTTAAGAAGATTTATGGAAGATAAAAAGAAAGTTATCTTACATAAATCATAAAATCCCTAAACGATCTCCAGAAAAAAATCACTGTCGTGGCAGTATCAACAAAACTATCAACAACAATTTATGTGTGCAATTTAGGAGAGGATCTCTCTCAGCCTGTTGATGTTGGTGTGTCGATATTGTCCCTACAGAGCCCAGGGAGGCTGAGCAGAGAGGACGATCCTGGGACCCAGCCTTCATGTTTCTCTCCTGCCTCGATCAGTTCAACACAAGTAAGTCACGTCTACCACTGGCTGGAGAAATAAGGACTAGCACACACTATGAGAAGATCGATTTTCTTCAAAGGTTCATGATGTGACTCCCAGTTTACGTGACCACATTTAAACCAATGGTCTGGAAATGTAGCAGTGTTGTAGACTGGCTGCTGGCTGGTCAGTGTGTTTATGTTGTGGATGATGAGTAGGGTCCATAATTGTGTGGTGGAGTTGTCCAGATGTAAGTCTTACCGTAGCTGCGATCAAAGCTAATGTAGCAGTGATGATTTGGAGCCACCAACTTACTAGTCCGGTCTGAAACCTAGAACCAGTATACAGAATGTATTACAGAGAGAGAGAGTAATCAAGTGTTGTGTGTGGTTGTCTTCCTGTCAGCAGGAAAGCCTGAACAGAACCAGAGACTGGAGCCTTTAAAAACTTGCTCTCGTCCAATCAGGGTGGGTCTCTCAAAGAACGCCAAAACCAAACAGCTGCATCCCTACAAATAAACTTTTTAATAGTTTACTACCAAAATCCTACTTGTTACTATTTATATTTAAACATATTATATGCATGGCAATTAGAATATATAATGGCAGTTGATTATCTTAGTTTAGCATCATATTTGTTTTCATTGCTTGTTCACTGCAATACTGTTTTAGAAAATATACACAGTACTATTGCTTTGGGAGCATCTTGAGTTGTTTAAAAAACCTGTTTCCCAGAAGATGAAATATGAATTTAATATTACACCTTGGCAATAAAAACGACACTTTCTGTAGGCTGAACTTCAGATGTTAAATGTTGTTGTTATTACATTCTGTGAGTAACTACTTTTCAATAATCTTGTCATACACATTTCATTCAAAAGGTAATAAATTCCTCTGCAAGTGTGCCAGTTTACATCCAAATATTTAGTTTTAACATTTGTAAAAAAAAATCTCTCCCAGACTTTCTTTCCCTTGTTCTGGAAATTGATGGAATCTGTTGTTGGAGAAGCACACTGTTAGAACATGTGTACATCACCAACACAACTTCTCCTGGCAGTGAAATCTGAGACATCTCATGTATGCTAATGATAGCATCGCACTCCTCTGCTGAAGCACAAGCATAAAACACATGTTGGAATTAATCTGACACTCGCCAGACAACTAATGATGTTCTATCCCAATTAAAACCCAGTGAGATACTAACAACTCCACTGTGAATTTAGATGCATTGGAATACCCTACAAATCATTCTCGAATTAGCCAATTCTGTATGACTCAACTTTAGTGTTTTGTTTCTGCATGAAGATTACTGGCTGGCTGTTTTCCATGCAGTTCTGACAACAGACATGGGCAGGTCTGGCTGTGTTAAAACCATAGCTGGGCTCAGCGTGACACGAGGAGGATACAAGCGCTCTGCAAAGGAGCGAGTAGACTTCAAAGACTAAAGTCTTCAAAGACGTAGAGCCAGAAGGAGGAATCTATCTTTTGAAGTTCTTATAAAATTTGTGTTTTCAATCCTCACAGATGTTCCTTCATGTAATTCAGTTACAACCATTATGAACTACAATAATTCTTGATCCGTGGCTCTCAGATGTTGAACAGAACTGACTAAATCCCCTCGGAGGTTTTATATGCTTCAATTACAAAACGTTGTCAGGATTACAAAATACACAGTTTGTTTTTTTAATAATTGGAACTGAACTAGGTATTAAGGCATCAATCCACTACAAGAGCAAAATCCAAGGGGAAAAAACCTTGAAGTGTAGAGGTCATTTGGAGCCATGCTTCTGTGATGAAGAGGTTCCGATTGAGGGTTTTTTATACACACATTCTGCTCACAGACTTCAAAGATCAAATGGTAACACTCATGGGCTTGGGCTGGAAAGAGCTGGAGTTTAATTCTTAGTGAGTATATTACAACACTGTGTGCTGAACCTGTCTGCAAAATAATTACAGAAACGTGAGGGAATTGACAGTAAAGAAAAAAAACAGAATTCAGAATCAGAATTCGGTTTATTCGCCATGTATGTTATACAAACACAGAATTTACTGTGGCAGGGAGGTGCAAACACTAAACATATACAAATCTTAAGTTAAGTAAAGGTACAGAATTTTAACTATTCCTAAGAATTAAACAATCCAAGAATAAAACAATTTAAAAATAAATATAAGAATGAGCAGCATGAGTGGTCAACATAGTGCAATGGTGCAATCAGACACTGGGTTAAATAATGAATGAATGTCAATGGGAGTCCTTGGCCTTGTTGAAGAGGCCAGTAGCAGATGGAAAGAAACTGTTCTTATGGAGTGAGGTTTTGTTCCTGATGGACCGCAGCCTTCTGCCTGAGGGGAGTAGCTGGAGCAGGGAGTGGCCAGGGTGGGAGGGGTTGGCCACAATCTTCCTCGCTCGCCTCAGGGTCCTCGAGGTGTGCAGGTCCTCGAGGGTAGGCAGATTGCAGCCGATCACCTTCTCAGCAGTGCGGATGATACGCTGCAGTCTGCTCTTGTCCTTGGCAGTGGCAGCAGCGTACCAGGTGAAAGAGGTGAGGATGGACTCAATGATGGCTGTGTAGAAGTGCACCATCACGTATGTTACTTAGAACACAGTTTTTTAATCATACACTCATGCAGTATAGGTCTACTGATTCATATTTCAACCCCTTTGACTTACAGCCCACCATCACATAGATTTCATTCTGTACATGAAAGGGATTTCTGTTGCTCCAAGCAAAGCCCCCTGCAGACAGATGTCAGCCATGTCAGAGTAAAAGATGTGGCCACGGATCTTTAATGACTCAAAATGCCCATCAAAGACTCCAGCTTGTTGTCGACACGGAGAAGAAAAAAACATAAAACAGCTCTTTCTTTTCAACCTTCTCTTCCCATCTCAGACAGTAAAAACATTTCTCACACTCAAAAACAGGCAATCGTGTTTCAGTTCAGTCCTGAATGATGGATTCTGTAACAGTTTAGGTATCGATAAATCATGTAGCATGACAAATAACTGTTGCAACAGATCAGTCTCTATGATTAAAGTTCAGTGAAGAGCAGATTACAGTATGTTTTAGTATCTGCTGGAAAAGATAGGAAACCTTTAGGGTATTATGTGGTGGTACCAATGCCGTCTTTATCAATAGTAATCTTTAATCCAAACTCACTGAATCAGCACTTTGACTCTGCAGTAAAACCTACACTTTCTGCTCAGCAAACAGTGTTGATTCCTACTGAGATTTTAAGGCACTATCACGATACCAAACTATTCAAAATCCAAACAACCACAAAAAAACTGTCCCACAGCCTGTCTTAACACAAGCATGATGGCAAACAGTATCTGAATAATTCATAATAATCTTTGGCATATTTTGATGTTAAGCAGCATGGGCTTTGACAAGGCACAAGGTGGAGTAAAATGAAACGTAAGAGGATTTCAACCAGATAGGCTTTTATAGTATTGTAGGTTGTTATCATAACTTTGCATTTGAGGTTGGCTTGGCGTTGATTCAGCCTTTAGGATTGAACAGGACAGGATCTGAGCCAGGAAAACAATACAGTCCATTGAAAGGGGTGGAGGACTTTTGGATAAATTTCAGTGTAAATGGATTGTAATTTTTTGCCAAGCCTTGTCCAGATGAGCTCCAATGAAATCTGAATCAGGGCCAAAACTCTGTCTAAATGCGACGTGGGTTGACTTAATGTAGTCGTGGCCCACATCAAGTGTGAAATCTCCCATAAAGCCATTTGCAGCACAGATTACAGTATTATCTTTCAGACTCCCACACACCACTCATTATTAATATTAGTATTCAGTCTATGTGGAAAGTATTCTCATCTGGAGCTGAGGAACTCAAAATCAACACATGGTGTTTGTATACTTATACTAAAAGGTTTAACCATGAAAAGTGTAATATGTACTTTATTATTTAAATTATTGTGCATTTTATTCATTTACATTTAGCAGACGCTCTTATCCAGATCGACTTACAGTAAGTACAGGCATGACCGGGAACCAAACTGGCAACCTTCGGATTACTAGCCCGACTCCCTCACCGCTCAGCCACCTGACTCATTTAGCAGATGCTTTTATCCAAAGCGACATACAAATATTGTACATGGAAATATTTTGCATATATAAATATTTTTAATGTGTCACTGGAGGATGACCTGCAACACATCCATAGACATAATTTCAGCCTGGAATTATAATTTGCCCGTCATCTCTCAACAGAAATGAAATCAAGCAGTGGCACTAATCTACAGATGACAGGAATTTGCTCCTGTTATATAGAAGAAAGAGCAAAGTTGTTTCTAAACAACATAGGATAGAAACCAGACTTGAGTACATTAACAGGCTGACAGCCCAAGCGAAAACATGTTATACTTGAAGTATACTTACAAAGTATAAAGTACAAACATAATTAGGGCTACATATATTAAAGTCGTCAATAAGTAGGAAAATATGTGAAGTCCACTGTGTCCAATGTGAAGGAAAAATATAAGAAAACATATTAAACTCTCATTTAATACATATAAATTAGATTTACGGACACTCTTTCTGCTTGGCGTATGTTCTCTGTCATCCCCAGGAGGAGTACTTCTGTCTGGCTTTGGTAGCAGGACTGTGGTGCTGGAGGGTTCCAGCTGAGGATGCAAACGTGTATGATTTGGAGTGTGAGAGAGAATGGAGGTTGGTGAGAGGCGGAGAATTTTGTCCTACACAGCCTCTCACCATACTGAACATGCGGAACGACACAAACTCTATTGTGTGATTATTTTACCATCGATGAAGGCCAGGACTGGGTTGAATTTGACTGAATTTTGGAGTAAATTGTAACGTAGCCTGGTTTAACGTAACGTTTAGCTATCCAAACCTAGCTAACATTTCAGCTGGTGCAACCCTTAACATTTTTGTAGTGAGTCAACTCCAACCTAAATTATGAACTATATTTCGATTCATGCCGCTCAGTTGCTCTGGCAGGGGTAGGCCACCCTGACAAACATCAGATTTGAGGTTACAGCAACAACAGAGATGAATGACTGTTATTGATGCACAAAGTTGGGCAATTTGAGAGCCCAGAGGCAAACAAAATAAATTGTGTGAGGAAGCTGATCAAGTGTTTTGGAATGCCCAAACAAATTAACTGCCGTGTGGTCTACTTGATTGCAAGACTTTGCTGTGTCGTTTGCTGTGTCGGGAAGTATTCCCCCATGACCATCTATCCTCTTCATGTTAAGTCTGAAACTAAATCCTATTAATCCTTGCTAAGTGAAAGAGGCCAAGTGTGCAGTGAATGTGCCCCTGTATTCTTCCACCTAGGATCTCACAATTTCTGCAGCTGTAATTGCCTCAGATACGCCTCTATTTTGATTTATAATATATGCTTACCAAAAACCTTAAGTGTATGGCCAGAGGACTTCAGGAAGCTGGATGGATAAACTGGATCCACCCCCACCCGGCTGATCCATACTGTGATCTTGGCCACACCTTCTCAGCCAAGCCATCTTTCTCCACCACTACTGACATGCTTTCATCCATTACTGCAGAACACTGAGACATGTGGCGAAATCACTTCAATAAAAGCCCATACCCTAATATTGATATTTCTGATTGATGTATGGTGTGTCATAAAAGCAACCACGTCTCATAACTGAAGCAAAATGAAAGATTGGGGAGGAGAGTTGTATGGATATTATGGAACTGATTTTGCCTGAGGAATAAGTGGATGAACGAATAAGAAGGGGTTATCTGGATTTCCTCAAATTGCACTCTTTAAATTCCAGACAGTGAATCATTTATACATTTGTATGTCTGTGTGTGATGAATTTAAGGAACTGTTGGACAGCTTATTCTACCTCCCTCCCACTGTGAGGGCTCAGAGGAAAGGACTACTGCAATGCAGCAAAACAAAACGTGAGAATCAGTTAAGTGCCCCTGGTTGCTTGGCTGAGGGATAGGCTATGGAAATGCTCTGCCTCACACACTTATCTATTGAAAAATATCACAATGTAAAATATCTAGAAAACACACAAATTACTTTTCTGTAAAAAAAAAATGGACCCACAACTCCTTGTTAACAGCCTCTAAGTTGATCCTCTGTCGCCGTGAATGTGTAAGGCCACTCACTTCCTGTCTCATAATGTAGACTGACCATGAGCATAATAATGCTAACTGTACTGTCTTATAATAGCATAGCTAACTTTTTAGACTTGTGGGGAGTAGAGTTAGGAGAGTTGCTGAAATCGCAATCATGTAACCCCAGGGTTGTGCCACATACAGATAGGATAGTTGAGTTTCTCTCCTGCTCAAGGCTCACTGACTGTGGCCCCAGGCCATTTAAAATGAATGAATTGTTTCTGTATTTTAAATCTTAAATTAATAACTTGTACTGCTCTGTATTCCAATGTAGGATAATGATACTCGTGACGTAGGCTGTAGCCTGGACAGTCCAGGTTACTGGGTATTTTTATAATAATAAAACAGTAACAAAGTTGTATTTGTATGTTAAGTAAAACCCAATCTAAGACCTTTTATACACACGCTCATGATGTCTCGCCACACAATCACATTTCTGATGGGCGAGTTGGTGGGCTCAGAATGACATGTCATGCAAGACAAGTAATTGACCTCCCTCTGGTAAAAGGAGGAATTCATCTATGTTTCATCATAATCCATCACTCATTCAGTCCCCATCATCAATCAAAGTCAAGATCACAGTCACAGCGTCAAAACATTACACAACTATCTCCGTCGTGTGAGCACATTTAAATGTGAGCACACTTAAAAGCTGTAATGGGCACCCTCCCCGAAGATGATTCACTGTCGATCCGTATGCACAGTTAGAAGATGAGAATATAAATGAGTGTGGTGACTCAGCGTTATCCTGCTCTTGCTTCACCTAGCAAGCAACAACGCTGTAAACGTATTGTTTTTTCGACATCCTAAATCTTGAGCGGATGAGAAAAACGAAAAAAGGAAGAATTAAAAGACGACGTTGTACGCTGTATCAAATGCGGTATCAAATAATGTCGTGTGGGCCGACCAGAGACCTATCGCTATGGAAACGGGCTATAAGGCTCACACTTTCCATCGGCGCCGCCACGACTGTTGTATTCTTCAGAATGGAACTTATTTATTTTCTGACTCCGTCTTTGCCACTCTGGCCCTGTCGCTGTTTGTGAACTATCTGTCTACAGATGAATATTTATGTGGTGACATCAGTCACCAACAGTTTAGCCTTCTGACAGCAACATCCTGTTGAACGTGTCTCTGGGGTGATTAGAATTCTCCCCCTTCTCCCTCCAAAACAAACTGTCACCCCCAGGTTCAACATCACAGCCCACTTGTTGTCCTGTTGAACAATAAGCCTACATCGTAGGTTTGGAGGTAATTTTCTCCAGACACCTCAGAGGATCCTTTCACTCCCATAACAACAGGCAGCCAAGTTTAGAGGAGATGACCATTCCAAAAAGGGTTTTATTTGGTATGTAGCCTATAAATTCAGGAAGTTGATATGAATACAGCAAAGCTAACCTCACTGATGTGTTAACAATGTTTTTCCTGCTCACAACTTTGATACAGTTGTCTTACAGCACTATATGTGTGTAGATGTGATGATCTACTGTTCTTCAAACATCATGTACCTGACTAGGGTTGCCAACCATCCCGAATTGTCCGGGACATCCAGAATTATGGGTGATTTTGATTTGTCCCGTCAGGGACAGCTCCAGTCCCGTATTCCAATCACAGCCTCACCGGACAATAATAGGCTACTGTAAACGCGCCAAAACTCGTGCAAACGTTGCTATGGGACACGGTTGTTGCTTGTTGGTGACAGTGTGTGTGAACTGGCCACTGGTGAGGTGAGCGTTATTGTGTGTCAAAAGGAGAAACTTGTAATAATTGCCTTGACTATTACTTTGAACAATACATCCAAGCGAGTAGCTATTAGTGGTTTGCCAAAATTACACTGAAATTAGTAGGTTTATCATGGTATGGCTAATGAAAGCTTGCGATTTCCGTTATTGTTTTTCAGCTGTTGGTACGCGCGCATGTGCGTGTGGGCACCTGGAAGAAAGTGTCCCTCATTTGGGGTTGAGAAAGTTGGCAACCCTATACCTGACAGTGGGCAGACTGCTGAGGGTTCAGACCTCTCCTACTGTCTCATTCATACTCTTTAGGGTGGTAGTGGATAGGCTATTTTCCAGCTATATTTGAGATATCTTCATCAGCTATATCATCACACTAATGGAAGGTTGTTCCATGTGATTGTTAGTCCATCCAATTCTACAAAGAAGGAAGTCTTGTAGAGAAAAAAGGAAAGTCGAATTGTAACCCAATTTATCTCACAAGGAACTGCCAACTGTATATCAAATCAAGGTTTCCAACAGAGTCAAAGTTTCCTGATGTGAAAAAAACCATATTGCTTCACTTTGCTCTCAGAGATTTCTTTGAATTGAAATACTTGAGCAATACACTTGCTCAACTTCAGGAGACAATCCTTTGAATATTGAGAGAGAGAAATGGAAAGAGGGTATCGATTTTCTGTGTACGGTGTTATGAGATCAAACAGCAACCTTTGAGGACAACAAAAAACGGAAAGTAGATGAGAGTAAATAACTGAAAAAAAACAGGGGAAAAGGAGATTGATTCAGTAGAGACCTTTATGCCAAAATTATCCAGTTACTGCTTATTTTCTCTGTGAGTGAATTATTTAAATGTTTCTAGGGCAAGAAGATGAGGGAATAGGCCACTCTGTTCGCAGGGGAGCGAAGATGATCTCATGTCTAAACGTCTGAGGTAATGTGAAGGACTGTGTTCAAGGAAGCCGGCTCATCAAGTAGCTTGTTTGTTGTAGATGACATCATCCAGAAAGGGCAGAAGGAGAGCCTATCCGGTTCATTCCCTAGGTGATACACATCTGTAGCATCCTTCCCAAACACTTGAAGTGTAGGTGATTTAGATTGCAGGGCTAGACCTTTAGAGGCTATTTTGTTGGCCACAGGTTCTGTGGCTCCCAGCGAAATAAATCAAGCACACCTCAACACCTCAGTGTATTTGAAGAAGTATGTACGTCTGACCCAGAAGTCTGTTGCTACTTCAACCAGGCTAATACTTCTAAGCTTCTATGACTCCAACCCTTAGCCACCAGTCTGACAGAACTGCACCTCCGCAGAAGAGGTCAAAGTCAGCCACGAACAGTGTACGTCCCAAGGATGCCCCCTCCTTGCTTTCCTCTGTGAATCATTTATCCAACGAAAGCCATTGAATCTTTAATCCCACCAGGGGATGATCAGATCCGACATGCCACCTTTGGTTCCTGATCCTGTTTGAAAACAAACAAAAGCAGGATGAATGACTGATCCTAGTTGTACATTTTACAGTACTCAACACAGCTCTGGCTCACCGTTATGTTTTTCTTTCTTTCTTCCTCCCTCTGGGGTGCAGTTGGATTGGCCCAAAGCAAGCTGCTCTGGGATCACCACATTAGCATCTCGGGCTGCTGAATCTGCAGCTTCACTAAAGTTTCTTCAGATCTCTAGAGACGCACTCTTGACAGGGGCTTAGCCTGGGATGATGGCACTGGAAACACCAAGGAGTCTCCCTCCAAGGTCTCTCTTTTTCTCTCACCATTGGTCCATGTGATTGGTTCTTAGATAACAACAGTGTCCCCTGAGCCTGCCTGAGCTGCGATCCCAGCGTTGGCTAACGACTCACTTCTAGCTGTCTATTCTGGTAAGTGTGGGACTATTAGACGGAGAGAGGAGAGGGAATTACGGGAGAGCACAGCGATTGTCTCAGAGTGGCATGAAGGGAAGGGGAATGAGAGGGCAAGAAACAATCAGACAAGTTCCTTTACTTTTACCTTGAAACACACGCATACATTTCAATTAATTTAGAAGACGCCTTTATCCGAATTGTTCACATTAATACACTTGTTCACGCACACAATCCTTGCATATGCTCTGCTGTAGTTTGTTGAGGGTGGCAGTTCATCTGAGCAGGTGTCTGTCTGCGAGGTTGGTGGTCAGCAGCAGGGCCCTGTTCCCAGATGTGGATGTGCTGCTGCATCGATCAAGCAATGGTGCATATATTTGTGGAGTTGCTCAGATTCTCTGTGAGCGTGATCTAAAATTAATGGAGCTGGTTTGCGGCTGGACGATGATTTATTCCTGTCATCGGTGCACCAGATTTACCATAAATTGTGCGCTGTGTGATCTTTGTGTTTAAGGCCTGCAGTGCAGACAGGACTCAGGATGATACATTATGGAGGCGCCCCAGTATCTGACCAGGTTCTGCATAACGCAGGGGGCCTGGGTTTGGTTCTGAATTCCTCTCAGGCCATTTCCTGCACATCTTCCTCCCTCCCGCTGCCTGGTTTCCTGTCTCTGTTCAACCCTCCTACCATTAAATAAGACTAAAAAACGATGATGGTTCTCTCCTGTCCTCCCAAAGCACATCAAGTGCAGAATACAGAAAAGCATCTTTTGATAACATATTCATTTCAGTTCTGGAAATACAAAGCATAAAGGTTTTTACCGTGTTGCCAACCTGTCATTTCTAAATGAGCATGCTGCTATTTTAATATGGATGTTCAAGGGAGTGCAGAAACGCGTTCCTCAGTGGGCTGTCACAATGTCTCTCCCAGACAGTCCAGATGACATCAGTCCTATTGGATCTATCTGTACCTGCAGTCCCTGCTGTCAACATCTACCTTTCGATCTTGGAAGGAGGAGGTTGAAAAGGAAAGGAAAATATGACATTGTAAGTTTGTACTGTATCTCCCATGGGTGGGCTTGTATGTAATCCATGTTCTGAGACACAGCTGGAGGTCTGAGAGCGTTGGAGTGAGGAGGTTTTAATTTGCAGCACAGATGTGTTCCACCCGCGATGTTTCTTGTCCTTGTGTGTGTCTGTGTATCTGCTTGCGTTTGTGTGATTGTGTGCTTGTGTATGCGTGCTTGTGTGTATGCATGTCTTTGTGTGTGTGCGTGTGCATGTGTCTGTGTGCGTGTCTGCTTGTGTCTGTGTGCTCGTGTGTGTGTGTTCCGCTGAATAGAGAGAGCGGTTTTCACCTGGCATCACCCTGTTGTTCTTGTCCTCTCTCTCTCTCTCATGATGCACACTGTGACAAGAGCGTCACAGATCGCACTAAGTAGGGTTGTCAACATCTGCCATGGGTTCAGGGAGGTAGACTTTGTCAGGCTCGTACCATCCTCAGGCATCTTTTTTGTTCCACTGACGGTGAGAGATAATTGGGGGTTGGGACATAAATGTGCCTTGGATTCTGCGGAGGGCGAGATAACTTGTCTTATTTTATCCTTCCTCATGATAGTTTTATGAAACGCATAAAGACCACAGTAGCACGTGTAAAATGTAGGCAAGCTGTTGGACAGATAAGACTGGTTTTATTAAGACAGTTATCAAAGCAAATCTCAGGGGCCGGTTCCACAAGGTGTCCTTCCAAAGCCCAGAGACGGTGCCAGTATCACAGTACTGCTGGCTTTCGTATAAAGTAAGAGGTCAATGCTCTTACTGTATGATATAATTCAATTTATGAGAAAGGCCATCACTTATCTCTGACAGATGAAGGTTGCTTCCTGGGAAGAGTCCAGTGGGAAGAGTCTAGTTATTCAATATAGACATAGGAGCTGAACCACAATTCAGCACAATTCATCATGGTTGTCTACTGTACCTACTACACGCATTTACATTTTGCTTTGGATAAGGAACTTTTGGATTAATCAAATGTCACAACGACAAAAATAGGGTCAGAGAGTCAGATAAGGGAACACTATCAGGAATGCTTGTCACAGTACAGTGCTTCTGCCAGAGCATCTAATGACCCAGAACACTGCTGCTACTCTCACAGCACGTATCAACACCAACTACAGGGGAGTTCTGCTCTCAGAGGGAACTCTGAAATAAACAAGGCCTCTGTCAAAGCAAGAAAGGAATAGTTCTTTGCCGGATCACTTTTCAAAACAAAAACCACTCCTCCTGTCCACCTCCATCCTCAGTCAGTGCTGCCTGCTGGTTGGCAAGTGGAGAGCGTGTGGGTTTCTCTTGGCAGAACACTGGAGCTGAAGACTTGCTGGACCGATGCAATGTTCTTTTGGGGGTCAGCGGTTCTTGGAAATCGTGTGGTTTATCAGCTCCATAAGTCATGGTAAATACCTCCACCCAAACTCAGAACAACCAGATTTGGTGAAGGAGTTAGATGGGAGGAAGAAGAGTACCGAAACTCACTCATCTTATCAGTGTACAACTGTTATATTTCTCACATAACTGAAAGGACTAATTAAAATCGTTATGCTATACTGGTTAATTAACCCCAGCATGGAAATGGAGCATTAAAGAATATCTAACATACCCTCTAATATCTATACCCCTCTAATATACATTTTAAGCATATTCAGTGTGCTCTTTCTCCTCAAGCTCCCACCAGATGAAGGCAGTGACCTTAGAAATGTACATGCAGAATTGTCACCCATTGTATCTGGCCTTCCCAGCCAAGCGTTGAATTTACTACTGTAACTCAGACAGATTTACTCATTATGTGTGAACAAATGAACCAGCATTTTACATTTCCTATAACATAACCACTAGCATCCTACTGGAACAAGCTTTTAGATTTACTAATGACGCCTGAATAAGTGCTTTATATGAAAACAGAACCGAACATCGTGTGAAAGGCTAATAACCGCAGCTCACATTAGCTACCGTTTGATGTTCATTAGCTGCTGATGAATGTTGTTTCGAGGATTGTTCCCTGATCAAGTAAGGAGCTGTCTCTCTCGCTCTCTCTCCAAGCCCTCGTCAGTATTCCTACCATCCAGTATTATGACTGTGGCATTTCAAAACCATGTGCTTGCTGAGTCTGTGACCAAGCAGGGGTAACTCAGTCTTTGTCTTCCTTTTATCAGTTTTTCCAGTAGATAATTAATCCAGCTCAACACAAGGAACCATTGCTTGGCTCTTCCCTCTCCTCTGTGTATGCCAGTCAGATGATAATCTTCTTTAGCTTCCACATAGAAAAGGCAGCGTCTGTTCTTTAAATGTATGTTCTCTTTCTTTCGACCACACCGGTTGTTCTCTGTCTTTCAACTGACTTCTAGTTGAGATGTTGCTGTTCAGCACTGTCTGTGCCTGGTCAAATACAGATGGTTTCTTCACTCTAACCACTGAAATACTGTTAGAACTGTCCACCTACAATCCTACACCCCCACCCTCCTCACCAGGAAGGCTGAACCAGGAATTGGTTTTCCAGTTATGTTTCCAGGCAGATAACAGTAACACACACACAGACACACATTACATTTACATTTAGTCAACACACACACAGACACACACATAGATGCACACATACACAGACCCCTGGCTCATCCCTGGGCTGTGTTCCTCTCTTACCTGATAAGGAACTGACAGGAGGCAGAGCGTTAAAATGAGAGCTCATGACTTTCACATACCTCTCTGGGTAGTTCCGGGCCATCGAGAGCTAAACCACAACAAATACTGAACCCCTGGAAGGCCAAGCTAAACTCGTTACATCATTACTGCTCCAGAAAACACGATACAATAACGTGACAACTCTCCCTCTCGCTCTCTCTCAGCTGTATCATTCTAAACAACATAGATAGAATGTTTGAATTGAATTAGTCATGCTGAAGAGAAAAGGTCTGTGTGTTGACAGCACTTCATGCTTCAATTTAAACTGTTCGGCCTCCGCATGTAAAAGGACTCCTGGGTTTTGTACTAACGGATCATGACACACGCGCGCACACACACACACACACACTAGCTAATTGTTCCTATAACACAGTACCAGTGCAGTAGAAAGACAAAGCAACAGCCAGCCACATTAAATGTTTTAAATTAATTGACTGAATTGGGAGTTAATTTGTAGATGGTTATTAAGCACTTAAATCGTGTCATTAAATGAGGATAGGGAAATATAAAACATTGACTACAAAGTTGTCTTTTCTTTTATGGGAAGCCGTAGAAGAGAATATAGTGTGATTAAGTTGGAAATTATTGCTGCACTTCCAACACACACACACAAGATAATTGCCTGCACATCCCTCTTCATGATGCTCTCTGCACACAGTAGCACTGATAAAGGAACCTGCTTGTCAATTTGTACTTTGCCCCATCCATAAACCATGGCCCCCTGATGGGATTTGACTGTCATATAAATCACTCACTCAGCAAGCAAATAAATCACACTGCTCATGAATACACAGCTATGAGGCATAGAGGCTTAGAACCTCATCTTCCTTATCTTGGATGTCCAATCAGAGAATTAGAAGGTGCTATTTACTCGGGTGGAAATAATTTGGAGTAGTATTGACAAGACACTGCTTGTTGTATCTTACACAGTGTCTCTCAGTAGCAGGAGCCGCAAGTGCAATCATGTTCGTTTTCAAATCTGGGATTAGGACAGCAACCCAACCTTCAGTTTGTTTTGTTGCTGTTTGAATTGAATGCATGTTGATGAATACTTCAAGGTTTTCCATGAGCTATTGTTTTAGAAGGTCATTTACATTCACATCAGCATCCTCTCACCCCACACTGCTGCACACACACACATACACACACACACATACTGCCCACATTGCCCATACACTGCCCACGCATACACACTCTCGCTCGGCCTGTAAGCAAAGAATACTCACCTCCTACCAGGAACAACAAGAGGACACAGATGCTACCTCCCTAAAAGAGTGCATTAGTAAAACACATCTTATTATTGGAATGGAAAATGGATTGTACAGAATTACATGAAGAAAAGAAAAAAAACACAAATGTCACGAAAGTGCTTTTTATTTCAGGCAAAGAAGCAGCCATCTCTCTGCTTCTTGTGAGTGTTGAGACTGAATGGAAAGGTCAGTGTTTATTTATTAATTTATTTTCCCTTTCAAGGGGTTTTTGTTTAGAGTGCATTAGAAAGTGCTGCCTGGAGAATATTTTGCCATTTTGAAGTATTGGAAGTATTTTGGAGTTTCGACCAAGTTCACACTTCTTACAGCAGTAATGTACACAATTATGCACAGTCAGTTCCACCCAAGTAATTTGATTTGACAAGAGGCAAGCCATGAGTGCTGATTTAGTATAACAGCACTGGGAATTACAAATAATGTTTATCATATTATACACTATTCCTTAAATAACTACTTTAAAGAGGGCAGGGCCCACTTCTATCAAGGTAGGTGTAGCAATGCTGACAGAGTCTGTTAGTGTCAAAATAAATACATATTCACAGGAACGGTTGAAGTTTTTTCTCTGTTTAAAATGAGAGAAAGAAGAGGAGCTGGAGTCAGTGTTCTCCCTCAGTCTCTCCTCGTCCTGCTCATCACGAGTGTGTGTTTAACGTCGCTCTCTGTCACAGTCAGCCGGGTCTCGATCGGTTCCTGAGACGCTGAGAGAACAAGCCGGTGACATTTGGAAAGTGCCTCTGGTGGGTGAGGAGATGCAGAGGCACAGCTGCTCCCGGGTGTTCTGAAACGAGGTTGCAGCAGAGGAGGAGGGAAGGAGAGGAGAGGAGGAGGGAAGGAGAGGAGAGGAGAAGGGAAGGGAAGGATAGGAGAGGAGTGGAGGAAAGGATGAGGGAAGGAGAGGAGTGGAGGAGAGGAGAGGAGGAGGGAAGGAGGGGAGGAAAAGAAGAGGGAAGGAGGAGGGAAGGAGAGGAGTGGAGGAGAGGAGAGGAGAGGAGGAGGGAAGGAGAGGAGTGGAGGAGGATGGAAGGAGAGGAGAGGAGTGGAGGAGATGAGAGGAGGAAGGAAGGATAGGAGTGAAGGAGAGGAGGAGGGAAGGAGAGGAGTGAAGGAGGGAAGGAGAGGAGTGAAGGAGGGAAGGAGAGGAGTGAAGGACAGGAGTGGAGGAGTTCTGCAGACAGTAGAGCTCTACACCAGGGTGAAATATAGGAAGCAGGAAGGCTGGTGACAGTGAAATACATTGTTTCTCATACACACACACCCACGTACATACATACACATACGCTTGACACAAAAACTACAGTTTATTTGTCTCTCTCTCTCTTTCCCGGTCTGTCTTTTCCCTCTCTCTGTCTCGCTCTCTCGTTCTACCTCAAACACACACACATTCACACACACACACACACACAGATCATGCACTTTGTCACAATTACACAAGCGAGGCTGTGCAGTGAGATGATTAATGACGGTGCGATGTATGATGAGCCCCCAACGGCCAGAGGGGATGAGCTCATCTGAGCTGCACCACTCACCCACCACACACCAACAGAGAGACAGACGGGCAGGCAGGTTGATATAGAAGAATCAGAAATGATGTCATTAAAGAAGATTGCATTAAAGCATTGTAGCAGACAGGGTTTAGGGGTTATGGGAGTGTTGGGACGCTGCATGCAGCTAGCCACGGTGCCTGCTAGAGAGCCGTTCTGTCCCAGGATGGTATTTTGAGGAATGTGGAAGCAGATTGATTGGGTTCTGAGAAGAGGCTTGTATTCCCCATTGATCCAGCACACAAGATTCTCTTTGAGTCTGTCTGTAGTCTACTTTGTGTGCTGCTCACAATAACATCTCACTGTTCAACTCATCATTTCTCCCGGCAAATCAAATCACCTCTTGCAACAGACACACAAACACACATGTGCGCACACCCAAATGTGCAGTACCCACATACACACACACACACCCGGTCAAGCCCTCCCCTGACCACAGTTTTGTTGTGTCTGTGGTGGCGCCCTGTGTGAGGAGGCGTCAGGCTGAGTGCTTCTGACAGCCGCAGTGCAGAGTGCCAATCCACCTGTGTGCCAGATCTCATTACAGCTGCAGCTAACGTGACGAGGACACATGCAGCAGAGGCCTCTAGAGTCATCCTCCCTCCATCCCTCCATCCCTCCATCCTTCCATCCCTCTCTCCATCCCTCCTCTCTCCATCCCTCCATCACTCCATTCCTCCATCCCTCCATCCAGCCAGTCAGGCCAGCCAGACATGCCAGCTACCCAGTCGGCAAACCAGCCAGCCATGCCAAACAGACAGACAGCAAGCCAGACAACAAGCCAACAAGCCCAGTCAGCCAGCAATGGAGTTAGCCGGCCAGCAAACAAGCCCAGCTATGCCAGACAGCCATGCCAACTAGTCACTTAACCAAACAGCCAGCCAGGCAGCTAACCAGCATGCCCAGTTAGCCAGCTATGCAGTCTGCCAGCTAGCCAGCCAGCTGAGAACAGCGTGTCTGCTGCAGTGTGTCTGATCCTGTCTGCTCCCTCATGAAGCAGCTGAACACACCAAGACTGATGATGTCACCACAGAGCTGCACATGCTTATGTAGCTGGATTCCCAGTGTGTTATTGTAGAACATGACTGAAAGTCACACTGTAACACGTTGTTACTGTTGTTTTACATTGTTACTTGGTATGTTGTATACTGTATTTTCATATTTTCTTTCACCTGGTTTCACCACTTGTTGAAATTCCTTTCAGAACTGAGAGTCATATATGTCTGTATGTTGCAATGTCTGTCAGGTATGCAGTGTGTTTATGTATGTGTGTTCAGGGGATCAATTATGTTCCCTGCATCTTTGGAGCCACATGTAACAACCAAGGCACCCAAGCACAACCAACAGTTCCATAATCTCCCACACACCTCTACCCACTCCTACCTCCCCACACCTCACCTGCCTCCCCTCTCTGTCTGTCTCCTTCATGCACACACTCAACGTTAACAACGGTAATGTACAAACAAATCATTACAGGCGACAGATGTCTGTCTGTGTAATGAGATTGGATGTTGTAATCAATACCTGGGTTAGTAGCAAAGCTGTGTCTATACTCGGGGCATGACCTTAACATGAGGCCAAGATCTACATTCACACCTCTCCTCTTCCGACTCCATCTCTTTCTCTCTTCTCTATATTTCTCCTCTTCATTTCTCCCTCTCCTCTCCATCTCTCCCATTCCTCTCCATCTCCTCCTCTCTTCTCCCCCTCCTCTCCTCTACATGTCTCCCTCGGCTCTCCTCTGAGGCCAAGCTGATTTGGAGGAGGGCTGGTGTGAAGAAGATTTTGGACTCGGTAAACTATCTTTCATTACATTTAGTCATTTAGCAGACGCTCTTATCCAGAGCGACTTACAGTAAGTACAGGGACATTCCCTCGAAGCAAGCAGGGTGAAGTGCCTTGCCCAAGGACACAACGTCATTTTTCACGGCTGGGAATCGAACTGGCAACCTTCAGATTACTAGCCCGACTCTCTCACCACTCAGCCATCTGACTCCCCATGACTTCATGTGACAGCCTGCCTGGACGGCCAGCCAAGGCTCACTCCCTGGACCTCAGTCAGAAGTTGGCAAGACTGCAGGCTCTTTCGGACTACCTGGGCACCCCAGACTCTCTCTACCCCTCACAAGCTCTGGGGCTGAGAGTGCAGAAGTGTGTGTGTGTGTGTGTGTGTGTGTGTGTGTCGGTCTGTCAGTAGGTCCAGTTACAAGCCAACTGCCATGCAATCAGCAGAGCTATAAATCCACAGGAACAGGTTGTCTTTCAAGATAAAGGTGGATGGATGTGGGTGTGTGTGGGTGTGCTTGTGCATGCGTTTTATTTTTACAAAGCAACAAAGTGTTATTAAATTGCACTTAAAATGGTTGTGAATGGTGAGAGAACGAGAAGACAATATAGACCGTTCCGGTAACATCCCCCGTGATAGCTGAGCAACTGCTTTGTTACTGCCAGGACCCTCAGACCAACTGACATGTAGATGAAAGCCCTCACCAGACGTGTACATTACCCTAAAAGGGTTGTGTCGGGGGTCGATTAATCAAAACGAGAATAAATTACAGCCTCAGAATTCAGTCTGAGGGAAATAGATCCATATTCATGTGACTGCGGCAGCCCATACATCAGTTGCTTAGCAATACGGCCTATTGACAAGGCAGAGTAGAGATTTGTGTTTCATTGTTGTGGGAGCGATGGGTGTGTGACTGATGTACATTTATTGTTTTTTATTGAACGCAGCACTTCAAACACAGACTTCACATGATTGGAAAGGTTGTAGGACCCCCACAATGGTGTGTGACACAGAAACATTATTCCATTTGGATTAATTGTTTTGAAATGCAACAGACAGAGAAAATGTACTGAAGAAACTTAGTAGAAAAAGCATCACTCAAAGTAAACGGTTATACTGTCGATAATCCAGAAAGATTGATCTGAAGTTCAAACCCCCGGAGTTGAGAGGGTATAACATCGGTAAACACTGATGATGTGTGATGACAAGGGTCCCTGTGGGACTGGCTAATGTTTTCCCCAAGCAGAAATAAGAACTTCCATCTCCCTCCCGCCTCAGAGAGCTGGACCATTTGCTCGTTCCCTCCCCTGTCAACAAGCAAACAGTTCCATTTGCTAGCTAGTGTATACATCCTAGTCAGCACTTGTAACACATACTGAGAGAGAGGGAGTGAGAGAGAGAGAGAAAGAGACAGAAAAAGATAAATAGAGAAAGAGAAAGAAAGAAAAGAGACAGAGAGAGAGAGGGAGAGACAGACAAAGCAAGAGAGTTTGACTGTGTGAAGCCCTTTCTATAACATGGGTCCCCATGCTCCGAGTTGGTCCTGCTGAAGCCCTGCTCTGCAGCGAGTCAGGGAAGAGGGTCCCTCTGCCAGGAGGCCAGCTCCAGGGTCCTACAGTCCCTCCTGTATCAGAAAAGCGGGAAGATCCAGAACACATTCATAATGGAGGGGGAATGACACGCCTGGCCAAGCACATACAGGAACGCACACAGACACGTGCCAGAACACAAACACTCAAACACACACGCTCAAACACACACGCTCAAACACACACGCTCAAACACACACGCTCAAACACAAAGTGCCCCCGTCCGTCACCTGGGGGGCTCCTCGGCTGTGATCACGTCAGGAGGGGGATCTTCAGAAGAGGCCGATGCCAGCGACAGCAAGCCTCAGCTCAGTGAACGTCGTCTGTGAGGGCCTGACTGCAGCGCCGTGGTGGTGACATGCTCCAGAGAGTACGGTTGTCTTTAGTGCTTCCCCGCCATCTGAGTTATGTAACCGCTTTTCCACTCCCTGCATTGGGAGGCAGCAGGGTTGCTTCTGGGGGCTGTAGCTTGCTGCCAACAATGAAACTGAAATGCAGAGTGAAGCTAGTAATCATTTGTCTACTGGTATGCTGCAGGTAATTACCTGAATCTTTCCAGAACACGTCTACATTTTTTGATTAAATTGTAAATGTTATTCATTCAGCAGACGTTTTTATCCACATTAAATTGTAAATTGTATTCATTCAGCAGACGTTTTTATCCAAAGCAACGTAGTGTTTTTTTTTGTAAGCGACGTAGTATTTCAGTGGTCAGAGTTGAGGAGCGGACTGTGTTTAGTACTGACTAGTCACATCACAAAGTCTATGACCTTGTTAGAGAAGGAAGCTGGTTTGTCCTGACTAAGAATTACTATTCAGACCTCCGTGGTGAAGCCAGGAGGGTCAGGGCCGAGTCCGAGGCTTTCTCCTGGGCGCCGGGCTGCCTTCGTCCGTGTCCCGTCCGCTCGGCTGTTCTGGCACTCCACCTGCAACCATCAGGTGGCAAGCGTCAAGCCAGGCAGACGCAGAGAGCGACACGAGAACACCACACACACACCACACACACACGCAGGGAGGAGCGCAACACAACAACACACACACGTGGAGAGGAACAGAGCCTGCCAGCGTGTACGGAAAAGGAGGGTGCCTCTACCATCTGTCATAAGCACACACATGTACACACATACATAAACACATGCACATACAGTATACACACACATACACACATACATACACACACATACATACACAAACACTCACACGTATATAAGCACACACAGACGATCCTCAGGGCCTCCACTCATTACAATGAGCTGACAGGTACTTAGTTATAAAAGCACCATGTCCCCAAGCTTCTTGACATTACAGTAACTTCCCCCAGAAACAAAACAGACAGCTGAAATGGCAGAACACCACAGTGGAAGTGAATAACGTACGTCCTTAAAGTACTTTCTATCATTCATCGGGCCAGCCTTCTGAGACAGCAAACTTTCCTTCGCTTCTTGTAGAATCTCAGGCCTGTCACAAACAGCTTAATTAAACCTTTTGTTAGACAACAGTCTGCAGCTCAGGTACCCTTCTCTCAACGTTCTGGTCTAGTTGGCAGAGAGAGGAACCTCCTTGACTGGGAATGTTTGATTCAAGTGTTTCTTGCCTTTGTCTGTTGATTGTGGGGTTGTTATTCAAACACTGACCTTCGAGAGAATGATTGAGGGCCGCCCGGTGTTACAGGAAGATGAACAACGTGGTTCAGAAAAGGAAATTCACTGAAGGTGGTCCAGAGGACGTGTGAGTACACACTTGATGTCACTTTAGTGTGATGAAGATTTGAAAAAATATATATCCAAAAATGCATTTTGCCAAAAGTGATCATTAATGTTCTTGGGAGACTTTTTAAAATATTTTTTTTGTATAATTATTTCTACTTTTTAAAAGTTTTACTTGTTTATGACCATGTTCACTTTTTGACAAAATTCACGAAACGTTTTTTTTTTCCCAAATCTTCATCATGAACAGGTATGGTAATCTCACGGCAAACTTTTGATAACTGAAAATATTTTTTAAGCCTTTCAACTTTTTTTCCAAAAGTTTTTTCGGAAAGAAAATTCGACAAATATCTACGCTATATATTTCATATTTGTGCAACAAGCAAAATATTTTCGAAAAATATTTTTTATTTTGGAAACAATCAAAATGCAAAGCAAAAAACATTTCGTATTTTGGCAACAAGCAAAATATTTTCAATGCATTGAGACTAAAACTCTCTCACTCCCTCTCTCTGTCTTTCTTCTCTCTCTTTTTTTCCTTCTTCCTCTCTCCTCTTTCGCTTTCTTGCTCTCCCTCCCTCTCTCTCCCCCTTCTTTCTCTCACACAGTGCACAGAAGAACAGGAGAAGTACTCTCTGAATTATTAAGCCCATCTGATAAAAATAGGTGTTCAAAAGAGGCCTTATTAAATATTGAGTGGTGCATCTTAAGTGTTTCATGGCAGTGAGAGAGAGGGGCTCGCTGTGCAATTCCTCTAATGTCTGACACGGCTTCCTCTAATGCTGGGATCCTGTGATTAATGTTTGTCATGATTAACATAATAAACTATGTTTTCTAATGCTGTCGTTGATCCAGGGGATGTTGTACATTACATTTAGTCATTTAGCAGACGCTCTTATCCAGAGCGACTTACAGTAAGTACAGGGACATTCCCCTGAGGCAAGTAGGGTGAAGTGCCTTGCCCAAGGACACAACATCAGTTGGCATGACCGGGAATCGAACTGGCAACCTTCGGATTACTAGCCCGATTCCCTCACCGCTCAGCCACCTGACTCCCTGACATTATCAAGAGCTGCTAGGTTTAAGGAAAACCTGAATAGCCACTTAAGGTGTTATATGTTATCTGTCAGTTGCTGTTGGTTGACAGGCTGCATAGTGGCTTGTTTCCGAGGTCGGCTCAGAGACTGTGACTGAGATGTTAAACATGGACTTGTCACATATCAAGATGCTTAAAAAAATTGAAGTGTGTCTAGTTAGCAAACGTTATTACATCAGACCAGAAGTGCTTCTTGTTTGACTGATCACATGGTCACAGATGTTTGACTGTACTGAATGCGCCACGAGTCATCATGTTACAGTAAGACTGTAGAGACAGAACACAATAAAGCAGGGGGCCTTGTGGCCCTGGTGGCCCCTGGGTAAGAGTGTATCATGTGGACTAATCCCTTATCACAGGGGTCAGGGTTTGATTCCGACCCAAGCCATTTCCTGCATGTCTTCCCCCCTCACCCTATCACTCAACTTTGTCACTATCTCTCAAGAAAGCAGAAATGTCATGAAAATATATCTTGAAAAAATACTGATAAAATAGTCAAAGCTTGTTGTTGTACTCCCGAGTGATCTGTTCTATGGCATACCTACACTGCTGGGAGCTAAGATCCTGACCTGATTATGTAGCAATAAGTTAGCATGAATCTCCTCCTGTCAGCCCTGGGACCAGGGTGAGTCATTACTGTAAGAGAGGGGATGAGTCATGCATCAGCCTTATTCAAAATATCTGGATACAGAATGCTTCATTCAACCGTTCACTGAACCGGGAATATCCACTTTGTTTTAACTATATCACTGTACCCAGTGTGTGTGCGTGTGTGCGTGTATGTATACATGTGTGTGTGTGTGTGTGTGTGTGTGAGTGCATGTCTCTGAGTGACATGAGGTGTGAGTTCAGAGTCAGGCTACCCTCAGGGCAGATAGACACATTGAAGGCTCTGTGTTAATATTTGATGTGCCTGAATGTGCATCGGACCATTCTGACCACAGGTGGTTCAAAACACACACAGGGCAGGGAAAGACCCACAGCACAGAAGCGTCACTGAAATGAGAAAACACGGTGCCTGAGGGGGAAGAGTAAAAGAGGGAGAGAGAGATAGGGAGGAAGGGAGGGAGAGGGAAGGAAAGAGGTAGAGAGAAAGAGACATAAAGAGAGAGAGAGGGAGAGGGGAGAATGACAAATGCTGAGACCGAGTGATGGGGGTTGACAGAGTGATACTGAGAGGAGGAGAACAGATAGGGGAGAAGAGGAAATACAGGGAAGCAGGGGATGGACAAGAGAGATGAAGGTCATTGGGAGAGAAAAATAGAGAGTGCTACAACAGAGAGAGGGAGAGAGAGAGAAAGAGAGAAGGGGGAACCCAGTATGCCTGGCAGGGTAATTGTAGTGGTAAGGATTTATTGCTTCAAGTGTAATTGGGTTCAAGCCCAGCTCTCAGAGAAAATCCATTGGAGTCTGCTGCTGGAAGGTGGAGAAAAGACAGTTTGCTCTGACTCCTCAGGTTCTACAGCATGGTGAGACTATGCACAGGAACAGGCAAGCTAACCAACAAACACACACACATATATACACACACATACATATTCACACACACACAATTAACATACTGGTTACAAACTTGAATATGTCCAGTACTTCATAATGGAAAGTAAATATAATCTATTCTGACCCTAAGGCTCACCTGAGGGTTCAAAGGCCACAGGTGAGCCTTAGGGTCAGAATAGATTACTCACCTGTGACCTTTGAACCCTCAGGCACGATGTGTAGCTCCTTATAAATAATAATTGCTAGTTAACTTAACATTGTTAGAGACAGGTTTCTTTACTTTCACAGTCATCAACTGGACATGTTTGTTTTAGAAGTGAAGCTCTCTCTTCACTTCAAGTGTCTGTTTCCAGTTTCTCCTCCATAATGTGCCAGATATGATTTCATCAGTACCTCCCAGGGGTGCGCATAGGAACAGCATAGTGAAACGACACACGTTTGTTCATGCACGATCTGTCTTATTAGTGACATTCCATCTCATTGTGTCAGGTATACAGATATTGTGGCATATCATCTAATGAAAATATACTAATCAATAATGCAAAACTGTTTTGCAGGGATGTGTATGTGAAACCAAGCCTGGTTTCTTATGGATTGAAAAGCATTAGGGAAAAAATAGGTTGCATGAAAACATCTCATCTCTCATTGTGTTTTCTAACATGAACCCCAGGCCCTGACACAAAACTATGACGCAAGTGATTCCATAGAGGGTTTCCTGGTGCAGTGCCTGTATGTGTGTGTGTGTGTGAGAGAGAAAGTGAGAGAGAGAGAGAGAGAGAGAGAGAGAGAGAGAGAGAGAGAGAGAGAGAGAGAGAGAGAGAGAGAGAGAGAGAGAGAGAGAGAGAGAGAGAGAGAGAGAAAAAGAAAGAAAGACAGAGAGAGAGAGAGAGAGAGAGAGAGAGAGAGAGAGAGAGAGAGAGAGAGAAAAAGAAAGAAAGAGAGAGAGAGACAGAGAGAGAGAGAGACAGAGAGAGAGACAGAGAGAGAGAGAGAGAGAGAGAGAGAGTCTGTGAAGAGTGCATACGTGCATGTCTGGATGTCTATGTCCCATCTGCCTACCCAGCTTCCCTAACCCTCTACTATCTTCCCCCCCTCCCTCCCCCCCCCTCCCCCCTCCCTTTCTCTCACTCCAGACCTGTCACTCCTCACCCCTATCCTTCACATCGCCTGCCACTGCAGTGCAATTCCCATCTCCCTGACATGCAGCAGCATTCACAAACCCACACTGCAGAACAGAGAGCCTGCTCCAGAATACCAATCAGACAGAGAGAGAGAGAGAGAGAGAGAGAGAGAGAGAGAGAGAGAGAGAGAGAGAGAGAGAGAGAGAGAGAGAGAGAGAGAGAGAGAGGGCTATCCCTTGTTTCTATCAATGCAGTCTATCAGTCCAGCCCAGCAGAACTGTCATTGCAGAAACCACCACATTTCTCATACAAAGGGATTCTCCTTTACAGGCTGCCCCTGTAGACAGGCTGGGGAATGGAGTTAGGGAAGGAGGGAGGGGGTGGGGGGTTAGAGACACTGTTGTTGGAAGATTGAAGCTGTCTCGTCGCATTCAGGTGGCAGTGGCTCTCCTGCTTCTCTTGATAAGGTTATTGACTGCCTTCCAGAAATGGAAAAGTCATTGATTAGAGATGGGGAGACTGGTGCAGAAGCAGGGAGTGAGCCTGGGGATATAGATGGGGTTGATGCTGGGGCTGGGGTGTGGGCTGGGGCTGGGGCTGGGGTGTGGGCTGGGGTTGGGGCTGGGGTTGGGGCTGGGGTGTGGGCTGGGGTGTGGGCTGGGGCTAGAGCTGGGGTGTGGGCTGGGGCTGGGGCTGGGGTGTGGGCTGGGGCTGGGGCTGGGGTGTGGGCTGGGGTTGGGGCTGGGGTTGGGGCTGGGGTGTGGGCTGGGGTTATTGCTAGAACTGGAGCTGCTTCTGTAGCTGAGCAAAGACCAGTAGAAGCACTTGGGGTTGGAACAGAGACACGGATGGAGGAGGACAGGGGACATGTCTAAATTGCTATTCTGTTCTGCATTATCTCCATGCAAAAAGCTGTTGCCAGGCCAAGCCCCCATGATGTCTCTCAGCCAATCGTGCTCCCCGTCCTTGAAATGAGGCAGATAAATCCGGGGCTATCCTCTCAGATACGTCACCACCACAGTGACAGGGAGGGGAAATGAGGAGCCAGGGAAGCACAGAGTTACAGAACATTTCCTTCAGTCAGCTGGTGACAAGACATAAATCATTTATCATAGGTTGGGTTCCAATGAGGGAGTATGATTTCAATTATCTATATACTGAGATGAGAAGCACCTTTCTGCCAATGAAAATTACAAATAACATTTCAGCTTCAACAGAGTAAATAATTTAAATAGTTAGGAAGGGACCGGCAACATAAATATTGCTGTAGAAAACATATCCCTTTGAATGAGAGAAAACCTTGGATTTTACTCTAACATGCAATGCATTGTGACAGGCACCGGATGTTTGATTATATCCCCACAGTCTCTCCAGAATATTCCAATATAATAAGTTATCCAAGTATTTTACACAATGGCAGGTCATTAGACAAAACAACGTTTTCCTCTCCCTCTTCCATTCTCTCTCTGACTAACCCTATCTCTGAACACAAACTGGATTGGATTGCTTCACCCTGTAATCCAGTAGTGAAGTCAGGTGGCTGAGTGGTTAGGGAATCAGGCTAGTAATCAGAAGGTTGCTGGTTCGATTCCCCGGCCGTGCAAAATGATGTTGTGTCCTTGGGCAAGGCACTTCACCCTACTTGCCTCGGGGGAATGTCCCTGTACTTACTGTAAGTTGCTCTGGATAAGAGCGTCTGCTAAATGACTAAATGTAATCCTGTAGTGAGATATTATTGTTGTTGCACAATGTGGTACCTTCTATAAGCACTATTTGTATGTCACTGGAAAAAAGCATCTGCTAAATGAGCATATGTAAAATGTAAATGACCCAGTGCCAAACAGCTAATCAACACTGCCTTATCCTCTCAGAACACTGGAAGAAATAAAATGGCAATTATCATGTCTGGGCTTTATGTAACCGTCCAGTTAACAGCTGTGGTGAAAAGGAATAACGATGTGTATCTCTGTGGCATGAGAACTGTTTATTTTTAATCACCAGAGTGTGTGCCTGGTCTTCGTGACGATTATGCAACTGAAACTCAGAGGAATACTGCGTGATTAGAGATGTTTCGGTTCTCAAGAATACAGGTTACATAATGCGAACTGCTCCTCTCGAGACAAGACTCAAATCTTTCATGTATATTTAATCGCGAATAAAGACATTTATTATTTACCGGTGGGAAGAATCTGCGTGTCAGTGTTTCAAGCTGTTAAAGAGATAATGAGCATCTTGTTTTGATGAGAATGGAGTTGTGCCATGAGCATAGGAATGAAAAAACTAAAGTTAAAACAAACATTGGTGTCAAACTGTGGATAAACATTATTAGCTGACGATTTGCTATCACAAAGAATAATCAACATGTTCAGACAGCATCTATACCGATTTCAGGTCTGGCAAGTGTTTAGTTTTCCCTACAAGACGTGATTTGCATTTTACATTTACACACTAGGAAAATCATTGTGCATTTTCCATGATCTACTTGTTTTTGCAGTTTAATGCTCGAGAACAAACACAGACTGTTAAAGCCAAGCCCCTAACTAAGGTATCTCTAGTGGAATCAACCCCCCACACACAAAAAATTATAATAAAAGGGACCAGTGCTTTGAGGAGCCTCAGGGACAGGAAGTAGTTTAACTCAACATTCTGAGTCAGACTGCCCCCAGCTCTTCCCACCCCTTCCCTCATTTCTCAGTCTGATAGCAAGCCATAGAGCAGAGCCTATAAATAGACCAGGTCCATGATCACAAGTCTATCTCGGGTGGAATACTACCTAGACAATTGACAAACAGGACAGGCCTGTCTGCCAAGAACACACTGTAACCGTTTTTTAAATTCTAGATAACGGCAATAAACATCTGTAACCACGGCATTCATTCTCTCCTACAGTAGCTGATGTCTGACTTTACTTTTCCTGTGAAAACATGAGCGAAATATCCAGGGGAGGTGAAAGGACTAGGACCAGTATATTACCTGGTACTGGGACGATTGTATTACGTGGAACGGGGATAGACTTGTAACGTAGGTGAATCAGACACTAACAGTATTGCTTCAGGCCCAAGCAAATGCACACAGTGCTAATAAAGCCATCAGCCACAACACTGTGTAACAGCAGAGGGCTGCATGAAGAGTTGTCTATACTACACTGGGCAATTAACCATTGGGCCCAGAAACCCTAGTGGCACCCCTGGTTATGATTTGTGCATTCCTAAAACTCACCATGAGCTACTCAGCCAATCACTTTTAATGAGATTGACAAACACATTCAGAAGTTACATTTACATTTAGTCATTTAGCAGACGCTCTTATCCAGAGCAACTTACAGTAAGTACAGGGACATTCCCCCAGAGGCAAGTAGGGTGAAGTGCCTTGCCCAAGGACACAACATCAGTTGGTATGACCGGGAATTGAACTGGCAACCTTCGGATTACTAGCCCGATTCCCTCACCGCTCAGCCACCTGACTGAATCTACCGTCCTCTGTGAATGGTGAAAGTGCAGAACTATAGGCTGCAGTCTATCACAATTATCTTACTGGATTGCAGAAAGCAAAAAAGGGTTTTGAACATTGTGTTTTATTTTCACCCAGAGATTGAGAACTAGCCTTAGTCCTTCTGGCTCCAGCTATTCTCATCTCCAACATAAGAAGTGAGCCAACAATTCCACTGTGAAGCTGGCCATTGATTAGGGCACAAAAGGAGATTGCGTTCCCATCAATAACCCTTGAATCACCCACAGTCAACACCGCCAGCCCAGCCCAGGCCTGTTCAGTGGAGCCAAGGCCATTTCTATGACTGTTGTCTGAGGCTCTACAGCGGTATGCAATTTCAACCTCACACCTCTCCATCACACAATTATATCTGATTGCCTATCTCTGTGTTAGTAGAGAGACAGTGAACTCTGTGAAGGAAGAGAAAGAGGGTAGGTGGTTTGCTAAATCAAAATCAAAATGAAGAGAAAGACAGAGAGAGTAGGCTATAACAAAATAGAAAAATAAACAACCTACAGAGCTTTGGTCAGAGGCTGCCTGGCTTGTGTTTTTTTTTGCTGCAAAGGGAAACTGCCGATATATTAATATGAATACAATCAAATGGGCAGAAAGACCCTAATGAGGACATAACCTTTTGATTGGCCAGGCAGATCTGAGAGGACTGTCTGCTGTCAAGCAACAGCGTAGCTAGGGCTGCGTCTGCAGAACAAAGTAGAAACATGCACTAATTAATCTGACAAGAATGTAGGCCTATGGGTTTAACGGTATACAAACGGAAGCTAGTGGTCTCAGCTATCGAACACAATAATTTAACAGATGCTATTTTCAAACGATTGTAGACACACAGTAGGGCTATGGGTTATTGTAACCTATCATATAGATTCGGTGACATAGCAAGGTTGTCAGTTTGGGTGAAATATGGCAAAACGGATAATGGTGTAGATCACAGAAGAAGTGAAAACAGCTAGCAGGCAGCTTTTCGGGGCATTGACAATTTGGTCGTTCCTCAAACTGTCATGTTGCTCCCAGCGGTACTGCAATAGTTTCCCAAGTTGTTCTAGGAACCAGGACACCTGTGCTGTGAATACCGCAAAGGTTTTTCATGAAATGGCATGGCTGACATTTAGACCATGGCAAAAGTTTGCATGACTCACTACCTTTAGAAACTGACCCATAAAATTGAAATGTCATTTTCTAAACAACTTAAGATGAACAGCCTACAAAGGGGAATTGAACATTATATTCAACATTACAAGTGCTACCATTGTAATGATATGAATAAATCACTAAAGCCTATGGACCTAGAAAGCAGTGGACTGCTGCACTCATAAGACTGAGATACAAGGTCCACTGATGTGGCATTTTCTAAGGTTTGCCCCAGGGTCTTGCCTTCTGGAATTATAAGAATGATTACATTTACATTTAGTCATTTAGCAGACGCTCTTATCCAGAGCGACTTACAGTAAGTACAGGGACATTCCCCCGAGGCAAGTAGGGTGAAGTGCCTTGCCCAAGGACACAACGTCAGTTGGCTTGACCGGGAATCAAACTGGCAACCTTCGGATTACTAGCCCGATTCCCTCACCGCTCAGCCACCTGACTCCCTGTCCCTGTACTTTGCAAGCTTTTCCATGACCCAGAAAAGTCAATGTCCAGTACACTGATTTTTGGTCATTACAGAGATGAAACTTCCCTGGGTTCTGATTAGTCATTAGGTAGATAAACCATCCCTGGTTTCTGATTGGTCATTATGTAAACAAAACGCTCCTGGTTTCTGATTGGTCACTAGGTAAATAAAACCTACCTGCTTTCTGACTTAGTCTTAGTTACATAGATAAACGTCTCTGGTTTTTAGGCCCAACGTGTGTGTGTGTGTGTGTGTGTGTGTGTGTGTGTGTGTGTGTGTGTGTGTGTGTGTGTGTGTGTGTGTGTGTGTGTGTGTGTGTGTGTGTGTGTGTGTGTGTGTGTGAGTGTGTGAGTGAGTGAGTGAGTGTATGAGCACAAGCACACATGCCTCAGCCACATCCCCAACATGCATACATCTCATAAAAGTATTGGAGAATAGGTTTTTAGTCGTTTTCTGCCACCTGGTGGTACATCGTGTCATGTATTCATGACACGATGTATCTTAATAAACAATACAGACACACTTAGCAGATAATACACCAAATTACGACAAGTACTCACATTTTGTTTTGGACCACCTCTAAAAACCAGATTCATCCCTCCGTATTTTTTATTAGCATGAACAGTAACACAAGAAGGCTATACCCTTCATCAACACTGGGTGTCACTTTGGATTCACCATACAGCATGTGCCAGTGTATAGTAGATAATAGACACATTTATAAATGCATCTTTGTACCTCAGTGTAGTTTAGCCAGCGCATACCTATGTATAAAACAGACTAACACCGTTTTAGAGACTTGGCTTAGCATTCCTTTCAAGCTGGACAAAAAGTCCATGGCTGAGTTGAGGCCTTGTGGATTGCAGCTCAGCCTGCCGTTTCTAAATGTCACCAACGGTGTGTTCCAACATGCCTGTAGTTGCATCAATCAACGTTACTGTCTCGGTGAAAAACCAGCACGTGTCCAGAATAAGTTCATCACCATGCAGTGGATTCCAAATAGCCTCAGGGTATAAAAGTGAGAGTTAAGCCACTATAATGCGAAACCGTGTAACAAACTTTAAAAAACTAAATTCAATGTAACCAGTGTCATTTTACATGTAGCTAGGCCTATTGAAAGTTTTTTTTAGGCCTATTTATTTTTTTCAAAAGAAGAATACAGACATTACGAGAATAAAGAAAATATCAGATTGTTTGAAATTTACAGTCATGGTCAGTGTTAACCAATTACAATTAAAATTGTATAAGGGCGGGGTTTGAGGCGAGATTTTTTTCTGTGCTTTTTCTGGTGCTGGAGGGAGGGGTAGGCTAAACTGAAAAAGCGTTGTTGTTGTAGCGACCGCTGACTGTAGTGGTTGTGGAAAGTGGCGCTATCGGAGTGTTGAACCATCGGATCTCCCATTTAAAACTACGATTTGGAGCAACATACCGGTAGGCGCAAATAATCGGTGAACTTTGTGCTCTTTCTGTATATAACTGTGTGAAATTAGTGTTCAAAGTTAGCAATGCTGACGTTACTAACTCAATTTGTCGGTGCCAGGCGAGTTCACATGGGTATTTAGGACTCGCCGCAGGAAGTGTGCGCTCTAATGTTAGCTAGCTAGCTATCTTGCCTAACTAGAAGGTCTGTTCGTTTTGGGTGACTCTTGTGCGTACTGGATTAATGTCGGGCGGAGACATAATAGTGTAGGACAAGGGAAACCGGTGTCACCGCGGGACTGTGTTGCAACAGGCAATTGGTACACTATAATGAACTCTTCACTCGTGTTAACTAGCAAGGTAGCTAGCTGCAATCCGATTCAGGTCGCTGTATTATCAATGGGTTCTTTGGTTTAGCTAGACTAACAACATTCAAATTCCGTTTTCGTTCGTTGAGATGTAATTTAACGTTTCCATTGGATTTCCCTAAATTCCGATAAAAAAATTCACTGGATTTTCCTGGCGTTAGCTGACCTAGCACTAGCTATAATGCTAGCTAATTAGGGTTGGACAGTGAGTGCTGGCTATACAGTAGTCTAACGTTAGCTAATATCACATGTTAGCTAGATGGCTGTCTATATACTGTATGAGAGAGTAGTCGAAGTAAGAAAGCCTAAAAAGTCGTCCGCTGACCACAGCTACCTGTAGCATTTAGCGTAAGTAAAACGATTGCCTCCTGCACTTTCAGTTGGTCTCTTAAGGTGCTCTAGAAAGCCCATGACTGTCTGTATTGGATTGTCAACCCATGGCAGAAAGAAGTGTCACCCACTCAGCCCTCCTCAGCTGATTTGGACATCTATTTCGCATGCAGGCAATCAGTGCTTTAATGAAGGGTTTCCCAACTTGTCAAACCGACAACACAATCAAACTAGTTTCACTTCTGAGAAACGTTAGACCGCAGCAGTTGTTCCTCATTCCTCATGTACCTACTTAATTTTATGGTATAATTTCTCTCCCCTTTGGGGAAGCCAATACTACTTCTGCTGATTATATCCAGCACAACTGCTGGCAGAGACAAACAATATTAAGAACCTTAGAACTAGATATATAACTATTTGATTCAAACTTACAGAGCAGATCACAGAATGTTGGGCATCTTGAGATACTGTTGGGTTTAAAAGACTGAGACCACATTGAAAGGGGGAATTGAAGAATGAGAAAGCCAAGCATTCTGTGATATCACAAGAAGCTCTTTGGAACACTGACATGCTGGCATAACATGGCTCACCAGGTTTTGACAAACTTGTGGAGTCCATTTATGCTGAACTGAAATTCATGTACATCTTTCAAAGATTCAACTCTTCTTTCAAATTGTTAAACTCGTATTGTCCTTTCTAATGATTTTCTTTGTGTTACATAGGGAACAAATGCTAAATAGAAGTATCTTGACGTAAGTGTTGTCAGACTTTTGGAGCCGGCTGTATCTGTCAGGACAGCTACAGTCTCTGCACTGATTTACCGTTGCTCCTGATCCTTTTTTGTGAAATGGTGCCTGTTGTTTCAGACGTACACTGACAGCTGCACTCCTCAACAGTGTGTGTGTGTGCATGCATGCGTTTGGTAGGAATGCATTGGATCTTGTTGCCGCATTTCTCTAGTATTGTGTCTTAAGGCAGAAAGAGTTTGTGAAAATTGAGAATATAGAGCCTAATGTTTAACAACGTTGCGTGTTGTTTTAAGACTATGGTATATGGTTCCCCCAGATGTCCACCCTGATTCTGACTGAAGTTGACTCACAGGAGTAAGGAGCTTAAACCCTCACAAGTTTCCTCTCAGCTTATCAGAGAGACTGTTTGCCAGTGTGTTGACCATGGTCCATGGTGCATGACTGAACGAGCCGTTGAAACGGCCATTTGGACAGTGTTCACTGTGGCTCGTGGCCAGTCTTCTTGGTTAGCACCAGATTGAGCTAGCTAAAGCTTGGCTTTGTTGTGTTGTTTTGCATTCTGCCTTCCTAGCTTGCTCGTATCTTGGTCAACTTCATCTTGTTAATGGTGAAGGTGAGAGGAGGCTAAATGTTGCCGGTTGATTTGACCTCCTTGATCATGCTCACTGTGGCCACAGTTTTCACCAGTGTTGTCGCTATCCTTCCAGGATTTTCTTTTTTCAATCCATTGTTTTCAGGAAATGGGTTGTTCATTGGAACTGAGCCGGTGTGTAGTGAAATTCTATGCAAATCAGCTGACAGGAGTTCTGGTTTCACCCAGCGTTGTCTTTGTGAAATGGTTCACTGCCAGTCATGCATATAAAAAAGAAAAGGGTTAGATGTAGGAGACCACTCAAACAACATTTCTGTCCTCCTATTATTGTGATGGCAAAAGAGACAAATAAGTGTACACTTAACGAGGGACACTAGTATAGAATGAGGACACTAGTGCAGGATGTGGAAATAGTCAGTACACTGATTTTTGCAGCAGCTTCTCACACAGCATGAGAATGTAAGTCTTTCAGCCTTTTTTTTTTACATTCTTTCTTTCTCTGTGCCCACTTCCTGTTCATGTTTCACTTTTACACTCATTTCCTGTCAATATCAGTGCACAACACAGGGCTGGCGTGTGAAGGGAAAAGACACACCTAGATTACACTGTCATTCAGTAGAGGGGAGATGAGGTAGCAAGGTCTATATCCTGAGCAAATAAAATGTAACTTTGCTCCATTTATAGGCTATAGCCTAATACAGAGAAGAGATTAGAGCATAAATAGATAACCAGACTAGAGGTGTGATGTAGGCATTCTGATCACCACTGTGGTCTGTGAACGTTCTGTGCCTGGTTGGTGTCTCTCTATTCCACCATGAGCACCCAAACAAGCACTGTCAGCAAATGTTTTGGTGAAGCATATTCCAACCAGATAAAGAGTTTGTCGTAAACCTTGGATCCCCTGTCTTTCTGTTCCGCTTCTTCTGCGACTGTAGAGTTCAGGTGTGAGCTCTGTTGTTTCTGCTGAAAGGTCAGCCAGCCAGTCCTACTGTCTGGCATGCACAGGTAGGAAGCTTGGAGATATCCGCATAGCTAACCTGCAGCGTTAGGAAACGTACATTTGATACAGCTGAGCTATTAAGCCATGGAGCTATGCCTGTTTTTCTTGTTCTCCAGCTGGTGTGATCTTAACTGCAATGTTGGCTGGATGACTGACTGGCTGGGTGGCTGACTGGGTGACTGGCTGGCTGGCTGGCTGACTGTTCCCCCCTCAGCAGCATGCCCATTGTTTTCAGCAGCTGTTTGAAGAGCGTAGCCTGGCTGATTTATAATGTTTTTGTCCATGGTTACAGTATGCTTAGGCACTGGGAAAATCTGACCAAAAAAAAGAGATAATTTATCCTTTTGTGATGGGCGTGTGGAATCAGGAAGAAGCACCATGCTACACACCACTGCATGGTCAAGTGGGTGTTGAAAGAGATCTAGTGTGCAACATCTATCCACCACACTGACCCAAAATCAACTGCCCTGGGAACCATCCCCCGACAAAAAAACTACTACCGTCTTAATTTAGACCAGTGACTATTATCACAACCAAGGCAGTTTTGTAGAATAATACAGACAAAAAAACTTGTTGAATAATGAAGGGGGGAAAAACCCACTTCCTGTTTCTTAGTTCCTGTACGTGTGTTGATTTTTAATTTGCTCCAGTGATCCTTCCGTCATCCCTGTCACCACGGTGACCAGCAGGTTGATCAGGGTCTGGAGACAGACCTAACAGGAGGGTATAGCTCAGCGGCTAGAGCACCAGACTTCAGATCACAATGTCGCAAGTTCAAATCCCCCCTGTACTGTACATTGCTTTGGATCAAAGTGTCTGCTAAATGTATGTGTTTTATGAGACATTATTACCTAACACTAGAACAGCTCAGTAAGGGGTCAGGAGGTCAACAAGAACGTGGACCGAGGCAAGGACGGCTAGGGCCAGACCGGCCCGATCTGGAGATCTGAAAAGAATCTCTCAGCCTGGTTTGGTGGATCTGTGCATGTCTGTGTCTCCTTCTCACACAGACTCACAGACATGGCCCCCTTTGTATCGCCTGTGCTTTTGACATGCAGAGCTCCCAGAACAGACGTGCTATTGAGCAGGGAGAAGGAGAGACGCAGGAGGAATTCTCCGCCTGGAGTCCCACGCCATGCGTTCATAACTGGTAGTAACCAGGCGAGGACTGGGGCTCTCCTGCTCTCTGAATACCAGGCCTTTCTTTCTCTCTCACACACACATGCGCTCACACACACACATGCAGCGGGCCTGCCTCCCAGCTCCAGCTAAGTGTTCTTTATGCCCTCTGTTCACACCCCTTGTCCTCTCCTCCTCCCCTCATCCTCCGGACCTCATTGGCTGTGAGACAGGGTTTTGTAAACGGAGTCAGGACTGCGTCTAAATGAAAAATGTTCCCCTTGATCAGCCTGACACCCTTTTCCTTGTCTCACTCGTATTCACTTGACCCCTCTCTCCCTCCTCTTTTACACTCTTTCCCCCCCCCCCCCCCCCCCCATGTCTTCATCTGACCCTTCCTCTGCTCCCATGGACACCCCAGATGTGGGGACAACCACCGTGTGTGTGTGTGTGTGTGTGTGTGTGTGTGTGTGTGTGTGTGTGTGTGTGTGTGTGTGTGTGTGTGTGTGTGTGTGTGTGTGTGTGTGTGTGTGTGTGTGTGTGTGTGTGTGTGTGTGTGTGTGTGTGTGTGTGTGTGTGTGTGTGTGTGTGTGTGTGTGTGTGTGTGTGTGTGTGTGTGTGTGTGTGTGTGTGTGTGTGTGTGTGTGTGTGTGTGTGTGTGTGTGTGTGTGTGTGTGTGTGTGTGTGTGTGTGTGTGTGTGTGTGTGTGTGTGTGTGTGTGTGTGTGTGTGTGTGTGTGTGTGTGTGTGTGTGTGTGTGTGTGTGTGTGTGTGTGTGTGTGTGTGTGTGTGTGTGTGTGTGTGTGTGTGTGTGTGTGTGTGTGTGTGTGTGTGTGTGTGTGTGTGTGTGTGTGTGTGTGTGTGTGTGTGTGTGTGTGTGTGTGTGTGTGTGTGTGTGTGTGTGTGTGTGTGTGTGTGTGTGTGTGTGTGTGAGCTAAGCGTAGCAGCATGACTGGCTGGCTGAGGGGAAGTGAGGTTCGACCATGTAAGCAGCTGTGTGCAGGGTCTAGTGACGGGCTGAGGGCAGAGTGTGTGTGCGTGATACAGCAGAGGCAGTAGAAGGCTGCCATTGTGGTGGTGGGCAGTCAGTCAGGTCCCCTCCACCCAGCCCCTCACCCCCCTGGCCCGTGCCCATATAAGGGCAAAACACGTCCTGCCCTCTCGGTCTGTCTGTCTCTTTCTATTTCTTTCTCCACCCCCCCCCCCCCTTTCTTTTTATCCCTTCTCTCTCTCTCTTTCTTTCATTCTTTTTTATTTACCCCCTCCCCTCTCTCTCGTCACATTTTCTCCCAGCCCGAGGGAGTCACAGTTCTTCTAACCCAATTTCAGGCCTGTTTTTCCTCAGTCAACAGTGGAGGCCTTAAAATATTGATATCTGAGCCTGTGTAGAATGTTTCGAAACTGAAGCTTGCTTTTATATTTCGGAAACAGGATTGTCAGACTATGCCCCCAATTCAAGCCTGTGACGGTTTGCGTCATTATCAAGTTCAGCCTAGCAGGTCTTAAGTTGGATGTCTCTGTGTTATAAGCATGCTCTTGTCTAGCGTACCTACAGCAGGCACAGATGTAGCCTGGAGGCTGGGCCCAGTGTGAGGCTCCCTCAGTAGTGTTCAGGTGGTTTCTTCATTCTCTGGGTGTGTCTGTTTTTCCTGTTACACTTCCATCTGCCATCCCTGTTATCAGCACACAGATGAGATGAAGGGAGTCAGTCAGCTCAGGGAAGTGCTGGTTCCTCTGGTTGGGTTGTGGTTCCAGGTCCACGGCCGTTTGGTAATGTACGTTATTTCCTAACTGCAGTGTGGCGTGACGAGTCCAGTCGAGGGAGATTCAGAGGGGATGTTCCAGATTGACCACGCTGCGGCCAAGCTCGTACACTTGTCTAGGTGTCAGTTAGCTTCAGTGTACAGTACACAAAAAGACCAACTGGATTTTTACAGTCGAATTATTGGAGATGATTGCCGTTTAGGGTAATTATAATGTCATTTGTTTAGCAGAGGCTTTTATCCAAAGCGACAGACAGACAGGGATTTGAACCTGTAACTTTTTGATCTTCAGTCATACACTCTACCACTGAGCTATGCCTGTCCCAGAAATGAATACTGGAAAGCTGCCGGAAAAATTACATTAAGTGACCTCACCAAGTCAGCAACACCGAAGATTACCAATACGAGACGAGTAATGTGGCGCTTGATTAATTGTGAATTTCTTTCTCTAATTTCTCTTTCTAACCAGGAGGCTGGTTGTTGTTGCGATGTGCTTGGCTGATAGTTGGAAAGGAGCAGATCAACTGACAGTTGGTCTACGTTTGTGGTAGTTATAGAAGCAATGTTGGAGAAAGATGAGCAGGAAATGTATGTTTCTCTTTCTTCTCTCTGGCAAGGGTTTGTTTATCCTTTTTCCCTCCTCCGAATACTTTCCTCGACGGTGCTTTGAAAGACACGGAAATGGTTACCTGTCTGAGAGGAGCCCATCCTTTGGCAGGGAAGACAGGGAAACCGACCATAAAAATAACAGCATTTCCTGTCTGTGTATTGATTGTGTTCGGGCTCTGCAGTGTCTTCAGATGACAGTCATGGTGCGGCAGATATCTGTGAATCCTACTTCCAGCCTTCTCAAATGTAGGACACAGAATGACATCAGTCTGCTGGAAGTGGCTAGGGACATTTTGATGCAGCTAAGAGTTTCAAATTCCATATCTCAAGTTTAATCAATGAGCTGGTTGGTCAGCACAGGAAGCTTAATTTACGGTCAGGTATTGCGTAATGTTGAGGAGTAATTGGGTGTTATAACATTCTACAGGTCTAGGAGGAGAACTAACATGGAAACGGACCGTGAGTCAAGAATTATACTTATTTTTGTTATTGGCAGTGATTTAAAAAATTCTTCCTGTCTGAACATTTCTTTTTTTTGTGCCTCTAGTCCATGGCATTTGGCATGAATGTGTTTTTAATGTCTGGTCTAGCTTCAAAGAATCCAGCTTTCTGTTTTGGCAGAATAGAAATGGAATTGGTCTACACCCTGCTTCATTGGGATGAAGCTGAAATGGAAATGGTCCCAGAGATGACACGATTCCATCCATCATGCTGTTACTATGCAGAGGATTGGATAGCTTGGAGCTTTGACACACACACACACACACACACACACAGTAATGTACTCACAGGATGATGTGTGTCTTCCAGTCCATTGAACCTCCAGTGGGGCTAACCTCGTGGTGAACCCAGCAGATTGTTAGAAGCAGCTCAACAGGCAGATGTTTGGGCCTCAGGAAAAGCCTTGTTGCTAGGGCTCAGGGCTGGTGCCATTAACGGCAGAGCGCACTGTCTGACACCCAGGAATCCTGAGAGAGATGGGGGTCCTAAACACACACACACCCTTTGCGTGACCGAGCCTGTTGCCTGGAGATGTCACACTGTGGAGATCTGGTGGGGTCATGTTAATAATTTATTTGCAGTCGGCTAAATCCTGGATCCAAATACAGCTGGCATAACAGTCATGTCATAAACAATCTACTGTAAGATGCTTTCTCTCTCCTGTGAAGATGGGTCGTTGTGAGTGCAGAATGAAGATGGCGGACTGGCTGAAAGTAGCTCCTTCCTAGATCCTTTAACACAGGACTCCGTTCTGGAGTTACAATAGCAGGTGTCTGGCAGGAGAAACGGCTTCGCTGCCTCTCTCACCCCCGATTCCAAAAGCCCAGGGAGGGGGAAGACCTGCCTTTCTCAGAACGAGAGGCTTCTAGAATCTCCCTCTTCCATTCCGTTGACCACAGAGAACCCTGGGATCTGGAGTCTTTTGTGTTCGAGTGTACTTCTCTCCAGCCGGCTGCCCTGGTGCAGATTCCTCCTCTTCAGTTTAGTTTATTTAACAGGAGCCAGTGCACAGCATAGCACTGGGCCACAGTTAGCTGTATAGCAGGATGTAAACCAGGAAGAGCAGCCAGTACCCCTCAGTAACACCAAGCTGCAGACTCACCTTGACGGATCAATCAGCATTAGATTAGCACCACCATGCTGCTCTGCAGGCACGAGGACATCACTCTGAGAAAGCCGGACTGTGTGTGTGTGTCCCAGTACCAGAGTGTGTGTGTGTCTGTGACTCCAGGCTTATCTGTGTGATAGAGGGCCTGCAGATTCTATAGGCCCTGTGCTGGTGTGACCGGCTGGGGTTAAACAGTGGTGCTTGTGTTGTAGCTGGGCTCACTGGAAAATTCCACTGGATTTGGATCTTCTGAATAACATGTTTATTTTCTGAAACTCTGTCTCTTCCTGATTCCACTACCTGCTGTGTCTGTCTGTCTGTGTCTGGTCAGTCGGTGAACTAGCAGAGGGGGATAGCTAGACAGGGAGAAATGTAGCGAGAGACTGATAGAAAGGAGGTGGTTTAACTAGATTGAAGGCTACGGTTTAGCATGAAATAAAAATAAAGTTAGTTTTTAAAGAAAATGTGTGAAGATGAAGTGTCTAAGTTGATTCTCTGCCCATGGTGTGTGTGTGTGAGGAGAGAGGTGTAGTCAGCTAGGCGAGAAGACCACTCGTGTTTGACTAGGCGAGCCGTCACCATGACCATATAAGGACTCCTGCTCCTCAGCCCCTGTCGCCATGGGGCTAGTCCAGCCTTCCCTCCATCTATCCATCCACCCATCTCTCCATCCTGTTCCCTCACTGCCATGCAGGTTGACTGTAGGCGTGGGGGAGGGTGGGGAGGCAGAAGATTATTTTCAGTGACAGATGGGAGGCTAGGTGGAAGGATCTGTGACCTCCCTGTCTTTTTGTCTCTCTCCGTGTCAGACGGTCTCTGTATCTCTCTCTTTCTGTATCTCTAATAGGGACAGAGTTTTATTTGTATACAGATTGGAAAATATGACATTTGGATCAGTGGGTCAACTCTGTCTAACTAGTACCTTTTATGAGTCTGAAGCTTTTACACAGAGTAAGGTGTGTGTTTGTGTGGCCCAACAGAATTTGTATTGTATGTGTTTGTACTTTCCTTGTGTGTAGTCTTGACGACATCAGGTTTACTGCTCTGCTGAGAACGTGTTTTAGACTTTAGTTAAGTTGGGTTGCTGCTATTCAGGGCAAAGTGCGAAGTTTCCTACGTTTTGTAACATCTTTGGTCTCAAAGAATGTTCATAGTGTTTTAGCGCGTTCTGTGTTTCGGTGTGGATTAGAACGTTTCCATTTTCTCACTGGTCCTGTGAGTTAGGCGTAGTGTAGGCAGATGGAAAGATGCTGGTGTATGTGGGTGGTTAATATTGTCTCCCTTTTAGGCCTAGCAGGCCAGCTAGTCCTCAAGGTTTCAGTTGGCAGTTGGTGTGGAGGTAAACAGCCTAGGAATGCTGCCTGCTCATCTAGGGTGATCAAATTATAACGGCTATCCGTGCTGATGCAGGCGTCAGCGTAACGTCACGGCTTTGGCAGAGCCCTGTCTGTGATACGTTTAGTCTACAGTACATGGGTCTAGCTAGCGCTACATGGCCCTAAAACTGTAGTAATGGGTCTAGCTAGCGCTACATGGCCCTAACACTGTAGTACATGGGTCTAGCTAGCGTTATTCTACATGGGGCTGGCAAGCGTTATTCAATGTGAGGCTGGCTAGCACTATTCCACATGGGGAGCTTGCTGGCGCTAATTAGGGCTAGCAAGCACCACAGGGGCTAAACGAGGCTAGTGCCATGCCTAATGCCGGGTACACTGGCACAGTTGACCTGGCTCCGTATCTGGATCCATAACTGACTGCTTCAGTCGGGTTGGGCAATGTCTTTCTACTGGCTAGTTTTCCCCAGCCAAGTTTCCGCCTTCTCCCTGCCTACTCCCTCCTGCTATCCCTTCCTCTAGTCATTCAATCCTTCCCATTTGGGATGTGATGAAGACTGGTGACTATTCCTCGTATCCAGCAGCAGTCACGACGAGCGTTTAGGTTGTTAGCGACTAGACAGTAGCATCTGTCGTAATCAATATTTAATACACCTGTTACCTTGCGGACAGCTGTGAAATAGGACGGTGTTTAGATATAGGTGGTCACGGACTACGTTGGTCACGGACTACGTTAGCCTGCTGTCTCTGCCCCTCTTTCATAGCCTGCTGTCTCTGCCCCTCTTTCATAATTCAAGTGTGTTTAACACAGGGCAAAACGGGACGTAGCTAAGACAGACATTTATTGTATGTTGTACTGGAAAGCAAGGTAGCACAAGCATGCTAACATTAACCCTTTGACGCGTACGTAACCGAAACGGACTACCAGCACGACAGCTGGGCAAAAACTATATGTGGGATGCGATTGGCCAATATGGTATATTACTCATATGTTTTCTTAGATTTTTACCATTAAGTTGTGTTCTGGGTGGTTCTAACAAGGATGCTCCTCTCACTTGTGTGTTTCAGAAGGAGGAAGTGGATGATATAGAAGCCAGCCTGGGTCCTCCTCCAGAGAAGGTACTTTCACCTCCCCTCCCCCCACACACATGCAGACTGTTCTCACACACACACACACACACACACACACACACACACACACACACACACACACACACTGTACACTCACTCACACACACTATAAACTCACACACAACCACACACTTACAAACTCATACCATACACACTCACTCATATACACTCACACATAACCACCATGTATTTATTTGATGATGCAAGTGGACCAGGTGCATGCCACAAGCCTGTGGTGAGAGTAATTATATGGTTCTACAAGCTCCAAGATTAGCTTGCTCTTGTTCTGTCAAGCCTCAGACTCTGCCCCCAGAGCTGTAGTAATAAACAAGAAGAAATATCACAGGATCTCGTCTTGTCAGCTACCGTCATGCCTAGAAAATGTACCTCACAGTTTTATCTAAAGCAACATGAGGATGAGGAGGATTCGAACCTGCGAGCTCTGGATCTGCTATCAAATCCTCTGACCACTGACCAGCCCATCACAGTTATCAGACCAGTGTTTCCTGGAGCAGTTGGACCTGTCTGTTTTAGCTCGTATTCTGATACTAGATATTCAGATACTAGATATTCTGATCCTAGATACAACACTCATCGGTCTGAGCTGTTAGTTTGCTGTTGTCTCCCCAGCAGAGGTTGTTTCTCACAAAGGGAGGAAAGCTCGCCAGCACTCTGCCCTCTTGGACTTTTTAATTGCCCCTAGCAAGCCTTAATTACCCTCCACAAAGCCCTGTGATTAGGGCTGGTTTGCTCACACAGGCATTGTGACGTTGAGAGACAGGAAGCGGTCTTTATTCACAGAGGTGAAGGAAGGCCATGCCATAGTGGAGAACTCCACACAATGTTGTCAGCCATGTTGCTTCAAATCAACACAGACGGCAGATAAACTAAGAGGAAGGTTCTTTATTGAGACTGACGGTTGACAAGATGTCCCTAAAAACCATGGATCCCTTGACTGATGAGTTGTACCATGAAGTTCTGAGCCTCTTTCGCCAATGACAATTTTTATTTCTGTCCCCGATATGGAGCTGACTATATCAAAGACTAAAAACTATCAAGAGTGCCTTTATCCGAGTACGTCAGTTGGAGAGCTCCAGTCATGTCAATCATCTGGAGTGAGAACTGATCTCTCATTGTGAAAGTGGAGCTAAGCGGGCTTGTGTGAGTTCCCCTCACGTGTTAACTTCCCTGAAACAGAGGAGGAAGGTGCTGTCTCTTAACGGGAGAGGCCTGGTCTCCTGTGACAACATAGTGAGAAGAGACCTGCTAGGCTCTCAAACCAGCAACCACAGGCTTGATGAAGCCATCGAGCACAACGCCGCTAATGGACCTCAGTTAATAGCAGCAGTGCTTTCACTGAACCCACACGACCACAGCGGCTCCTCCTGCAGACCCGTGCGGGGGGGGGGGGGGGGGGGGGGGGGGGGGGGCTGTTTGTTTGGACTGGAGGGCGTCCCGGAGAGGAGAGAAAGGGAGAGAGGGTTGTTGTTGTTTCATTTCCGTGTGCGCTTGGTGAGGGGACAGGAAGCGGGAGCCTGTGGATCTGCTGCATGCTGTACTTGTGACCTTGCCGGAGCAGAGCGGGACCCGCACAAACGCTGGGGTGTTACGCCTCCCCTCTTCTCTTTTTCTCCCACTGTCTCTCTCCCTCTCCCCTGGATGTCCATCTTTGTCTCTTCTCCTGCTGGCTGTGTTGACCTATAGACAGCAATGGGGGATGCTGTAAGTTTTAAAGCAAATGGCAGATTGAGTGTCTGGTTAAATTTGGGTTAGATCTGCAGAAGCATGTGGTTCAACATCGCCCCCTAGTGTCCAATCTGCAAAAGTAACTACCCAGTAAAAAAGCTCTAATCAATTACTCTCCCAGTTTCAACAATTTGAGTAATTGTCATCCATAATGCTTCCATCCATAGCCATTCATGTTAACCTGGGACTAAATGTCCACAAGGTTTTACAATCACGTCTTGTTTTAAGATCATGGCTGGGGGGGGGGGGGGTTTAAACCCCCCAGGGAACCCCCCTACATGGTGTCTCCAGATGTGTTGGGCCAGAGGCTGATCTGTAGTACCAACCCCATGACCCCTCTCTCCTCCACCTAATCATTCTCCCCGGCATGCGTGCGGTGAAGAGCCCAGATGAGCTGTAATCGGAAGGTACAGAGACCAGCCTCCTGAATGGTGCCCTGGGGGAGACGCAGAGAAACATGGCTGTTTCAGCCTTCACATGAGCACCGCCCGCTCCCTCCAATTAAACGTTAAATATTGCAATTATCTTAAGTGGCGTTTAAGATGCGAGTAGCCATTTTGTGAGTTTAATGAGAGGGAGGGGGACTTCAGAAGTGTTGACCAACAGGAGGCATGGGATCACACACGTCGACATGTGCACTGCAAGCCGGCCCTGCAAGCCTGCAAGTGGTGGGCCAAGCCACCTTTTCATGTTGTGAGTGTTACGAAAGCGAACGGAATCCATCGTTGGGTGAACCACCTCTGCTGGAGAGGTGCCTGTTGCTGGTTGTCAATGCTGCATGAACTGCATTGTGATTGTGACGTTTTTCCTGTGCGTGTTTTAAAACATTTGTGTTATAATCAATGTTATAATCGATATCTGCTACAGATGGTAGCAGATATCGAATGACATTACAAAGATCTTTTGAGATGTCGAATGTGCTGCTTGATGTTGTGTTTCTCATCATATTTCACACCAGGTTTGCTGGGATGGGTAATCTGCTAAAAGTCCTAACAAGGGAAATTGAAAACTATCCTCACTTTTTCCTGGACTTTGAAAGTAAGTCTGAAGGACGAGGGGTTGGAGGGGACAGCAGGTGAAATGTGTAACTGCTTAACCCTTTCCTCCCCAGACTGACAAAGACTGACAGCAGGGTCGTCATCTGGTGCGCTGCTCCTACAGAAGCTCTCTCTCTCTGTTCTCTCTTCCTCGTTCTGTCTCTTCCTAGATGTCGTACTGCCTCTGATAACGTCTAATGTCGCTAACACACCACGCACCTCTCCTTTTCTCCTTCTGCTTCTCTCTCTTCCAGAAACCAAATGGGGAATCTGTTAAAGGTGCTCACTTGCACTGAGCTTGAGCAGGGGCCAAACTTTTTCCTTGACTTTGAAAGTGAGCAGAGCTTTTGCCTGGCCTGCGTTTCTCTTGCCTCCCCTCCCTCCCTCCCTCCCTCCCTCCCGCCCGCCCTCCCTCCCTCCCTCCCTCCCAGGACTCAGAGTCCAGGTCACTTCAGGCAGTCAGTCCAGGAAGTGAATCTAAAATGCACCTTCTGATCATAGTCCCATGAATTTTGCTCACGTGGATTTTGATGTAAGAATCGAACGGGTGCCAAATTCGTTTCCTGAGTTGACTGCATTGAAATAAGAACCTTGCTTGACTAACCCACCTGCATGCATCAACACTTCAACCAGAACTTGCTGCTTGAGTTTGTCTAACTAACCCATTCTCCTACAATGTGGTGTGCTGCATGTGATTCTTCTACTATCTTAACTTGACTGATTTCAGTATGTGACAACAAAATATTTAGCTGGCTCTTTGTATCTCTGTTGTCTTAGAGATATCTCAAATGTACAGTGTATTTCCATTGTCTTGCTTTTTGCGTGCTGCCATCCTTTTACGTCATGTTTAATCATTATTCACTAATTATAGTCTTATGTAGTACTAACTTGGTTATAGTAGCCATGACTGTGTTTTGTCACTACAGACTATAGAAAAATGTCTGATGGTGCATGCAAACAGTTTTTTGTACAAAGTACTCACAAGCCAGTCTATATCTTCATTCTTACCTTGTCATGCATCGTTATCTTACACATATTATAGAAACAGCAGATGATAATAACATAACAAATGTTTCTCTTTGGCCTTTTGAACGCTCACAATGAGTCTACAACACACACACACACTGCCCCCAGAGTTGTGACATTTTAGCTCCTTATGTTGTTGCAAGGCCAAAATTGCTGTTCGTCTCTAAGATGACATGATACAGATGAAGTCTACAAAGTGTAACAGTCCTGATGCGTGCTCCATAGCAGGCCTCTATAAAACCGGCCCGTTTATTTGGGTTTAGGTTTCTGTCCAGTAAGACATGAATGTTTCCAATAGAATTGATGTTTCTGTCTCATGCATGTTTCCCGAAAGTGGCCCTCATTGTTCTAAACACGCGTCATCATCGCTGAGTCAGTCAAGTATCGTTCACTTCTGTGTTGTTTCATCTTTTCATGTCTTCCGACTGCTACCAAGACTTACCCTTGTGTGTGTGTGTGTCTGTGTTTGTGTACGTGTCTGCCTGTGTGTGTGTGTCTGCCTCAGATGCACAGCCGACAGACAGTGAGCGGGAGGTGTGGAACCAGGTGAACTCTGTCCTCCAGGACTCTGAGAGCATCCTGTCAGGCCTGCAGGCCTACAAGGGAGCCGGCCAGGAGATCAGAGATGTACGCAGCGTTTACTCTGACACCTCCTTCACCCAGCACTTGGTTTCATCCACAAACGCATAGTAGAAATAGCAAAGCATAGTCACTAATCTGTGTGTGTGTGTGTATACACGTAAATATAAAATGACATGTATGGTGTGGGTCCGTGTGTGTGTCCGCAGGCCATCCAGAACCCTAGTGACATGGTTCTACAGGAGAGGGCATGGAACGCCGTCTGCCCCTTAGTCATCCGCCTCAAGAAGTTCTACGGCTTCTCTCTCAGGCTAGGTACCCAGACACAGAACGTTCTGGATGCTCTCAGCTTCCAATCTGCTCCCTTGTTTTTTTTTTTTTTATATAATTTGTTTTGTGGAGAGTGGAGGTCAGGTTAGGAACCAAAAATATGTTGATTGGATGTTTCAAAATCCCTGAGACACTCCTCAAGGCCATCAACAAGCCACCAGACCAACACGTGAATGAGCACTGTTGTATTGTACTGCATCCTGGTTGTTGGCCCTGGTATGGCAGCATTAAAATATGACTATATAGCCAGTCAACACCTCCCCCTTAGAGATGACTCAGGAGCACAGAGCACAGCAAAGATGCTGTATTAAATAAATGTACTCTAGGAAGCCAGGTATAGCTCTAACATGTATCATTACTGTATGCTCTTAAATGTACGTAAACAGATTAGGTTATTCTCAGTTTGGGTTATTCTCAGTTGGAAGGTGAATTAATATTCAGTTTTATTCCATTTATATTATTTATTCATATATTGTTGATATTAGTGGCTCATATGATTATAGGTTTAGAGAGGCCACTAGGAAACTGCTGAGAGGGGCGGAACCAAAGCCTCCTAATGCACCTGTGCTTGTCACACGTCAAACATACGTGCTGTGTGTGTGTGTGTCTCCAGAGAAGGCCCTGCAGAGCCTGCTGGAGTGTCTGACGTGCCCCCCCGCCTCCCCCACGCAGCACCTGGAGAGGGAGCAGGCACTGGCCAAGCAGTTTGCAGAGATCCTGCACTTCACGCTGCGCTTTGACGAAGTCAAGGTCTGGACGCCTGGCCGCTAGGCCCTGCTTGGCTGCTCGACATCAGACGCTCACGCTCACACTCACGCTCTCTACACATGTACACGCGCACACCAGACCATCTGATCTGACCCTTCCTCTTTGCTGTGTGTGTGTGTGTGTGTGTGTGTGTGTGTGTGTGTGTGTGTGTGTGTGTGTGTGTGTGTGTGTGTGTGTGTGTGTGTGTGTGTGTGTGTGTGTGTGTGTGTGTGTGTGTGTGTGTGTGTGTGTGTGTGTGTGTGTGTGTGTGTGTGTGTGTGTGTGTGTGTGTGTGTGTGTGTGTGTGTGTGTGTGTGTGTGTGTGTGTGTGTGTGTGTGTGTGTGTGTGTGTGTGTGTGTGTGTGTGTGTGTGTGTGTGTGTGTGTGTGTGTGTGTGTGTGTGTGTGTGTGTGTGTGTGTGTGTGTGTGTGTGTGTGTGTGTGTGTGTGTGTGTGTGTGTGTGTGTGTGTGTGTGTGTGTGTGTGTGTGTGTGTGTGTGTGTGTGTGTGTGTGTGTGTGTGTGTGTGTGTGTGTGTGTGTGTGTGTGTGTGTGTGTGTGTGTGTGTGTGTGTGTGTGTGTGTGTGTGTGTGGTTTTATAGTTGTATATAAATCTTGCATGGATATGTCCCAATGAGTAACGACTTTCTGATTTCCTGCAGATGCGAATCCCTGCCATCCAGAATGACTTCAGCTACTACAGACGAACCATCAGCAGGAACAGGATCAACAACATGAACGTGAGTCTCTTTTTAGAAACTTCATCTAAGAACAGGACTAACTACATCCCAAATACAGTGTGAAGGACAAGACATGTCAGTTGAAACTTGTTTGCATATTTCCCAGAAGGAAACTTCTTGTGGACACCAACCACAAGGCTATCTATGACAACAATATCTTGACAACATATCAACCACTTGCGCGTCCACTCCCATAAGCCGTGTGCTACTTTGTCCTTATCGCTGTCGTCTTTGTTCTGTTTTCAGTTGGATATTGAGAGCGAGGTGAATAATGAGATGGCCAACAGAATGTCTCTGTTCTACGCTGAGGCCACGCCCATGCTGAAAACCCTGAGCACCGCAACCACAAACTTTGTTTCCGAGGTAACGGAGGAATTACTCTTTACATTTATAAGACATCCATGGTCACTTGTTTTCATAATATGAATCCTAATATTTGGTCTGATGTATGAAATGGGATGTAAATGAGGATGATCAGTGAGGGTAATGATGTTGTGTGTGGCCCCGCCCCCCAGAATAAGACCCTCCCACTGGAGAACACCACAGACTGTCTCAGCACCATGGCCAGCGTCTGCAAGGTCATGCTGGAGACACCGTGAGTTCACTGAGCACTCACTGCATTTACTCAGCTCATGCGCACCCACACACACTCCCTTTTCTGTCACCACTCACACTCGCTACACTCGACACACACACAGGCACACTCACTCGTATTCTCTGTTCTAACCATCCCCCACACACACACAGTCCAACATCTGAGTTTCCCCCCCCAGTGACTACACCAGCAGGTTCAACAGCGAGGACACTTTGCTGTTCTGTATGAGAGTGATGGTGGGTGTCATCATCCTCTACGACCACGTTCATCCCAACGGAGCCTTCAACAAGTCCTCCAAGATTGATGTAAGACACTCACTCATACAATCACATGTAGACACTTTCACACACACACATGCACAGACACAATCAAACGCAGACACGCATACAAACGTACACACTCATATAAACACACACAGATACAATCACATGTAGACACATATGCATGCTACTAACCCTACACACATATAAAAACACATGTATATGTACAAACACATTTACATTTAGTCATTTAGCAGACGCTCTTATCCAGAGCGACTTACAGTAAGTACAGGGACATTCCCCTGAGGCAAGTAGGGTGAAGTGCCTTGCCCAAGGACACAACGTCAGTTGGCATGACCGGGAATCGAACTGGCAACCTTCGGATTACTAGCCCGATTCCCTCACCGCTCAGCCACCTGGCTCCCTACACACATTAACACACAGTTATCTCAAGGACTTGATTCTGCTCAGTAGACGCTTCTGACACCTTGGTGTGTGTGTGTCCTCTCAGATGAAAGGATGCATAAAGGTCCTGAAAGATCAGCCAGCGGACAATGTGGAAGGTCTCCTCAATGCCCTCAAGTAGGTCCACCATCTGCCCTCCAAAGGACACACACATCTCCAACCAAGACAAGATGTATTCAGTTACTGTTTACTATTTCAATATCATGTCCTAGAAACGGTATTGTTCGGAAACCTCCGAATTTGAATCCCCTGCTTTGACTGTTTTTATTCATTATTAAACGGTCTTTGTTGTTCTTTCAGGTTCACCACAAAACACCTGAACGATGAGTCCACTCCGAAAAACATCCGAACGATGCTTCAGTAACGTTTCTTTTATATATAAATATATGAAGAGGATCAATGTCCTGACCTCAAAAGATGTATATGTTTACATAATTTAAAGACTTGATGTTAATACTTGTGTGTATTTACATAGTCATTCCCTCCAAGTTACTGAAACATATAGAACATGTACCTTTCCCTTATGACAAACGCATGGCCTAGGCCTACGCTATTCCCTGTTCAAGCACAGACTCTAGATACCTTTCAGCCTTACAGACGAGGCAGGCAAGCTGCACTTGTAGAAACTTTGTCTCTGTGAGGAGGGGAGTAGGAGTGGACCAGGCCTGCTCATCAAGGGTTCTATATGAGCAGGAATATGCACACTTGATTTGTCTCACCTGGTTTACTGGATGTAGGTGGGTTTCACACAGTTTAAATGTTCCACTAGCTCAAATTTCTAACGACCCCCCCCCCCCCCCCGTCCATGTAGTGCACCCAGGAAGGTAAATCAAGTGTACACATTTTTGGTGGGAAAAAGGTTTAATGGTTATGTTGGTGACGTTCAGATGAAGTGTGCTTGGTGATGTCAGGACTAGTTGTGCTTGTTTTGGGATCACAGTGGAAAAGGGCAGTACGCACCACAAGAGATGAACGAATCAACCAAATTATGTTTTTATTCACAATGGAATGGCAGAAAGTGGGATGATAAATGTCTTTGTTTTTCATGTGTGCGGTGTGTTTTATCCATTGTTTGTGTGGCTGTTTGTACCTAACATAAATCCAATGGCTCCACAAAAAGCAGCTTTAATTATGAATAAAATAAATGATGTCAAGTATTTTTTAAGTAAAACAAGGGCAAAAAACATTTCTTCACCACTTAGATTTCTGCTCAGGTATTCAGGTGGAGGTGAGGAGTTTAAAGTTCTTGTCATTTTCGTAGTTCTCCAGTCTCCTTAGCCTCCTGGTACCTCCACCTCTGCCTTCAATACAGGAAACTGATCTGCTCTGAAAAGCAGTGACAGTTTTCCCACGTCACACAAGTGCCAATTTGGAAGATGAAAGCTGGTTCCCCCTTCTATTTCTACTTACTACTGTTGTGTCACTTATTGTGGGTTTTGAAGAATGACACACTGAGGCCAGGCCCAGTACTAAATTGGTCCGTCTTGGATTTTAAGTTTGGTTAAAAATATCCCTTTTCAGACTTCTGTTGAATCTATGTGCATCAGTTTCTGCCTTAGAGACCTCTCTCACGTACTCACACACTCATATTTACACACGTGTCATTGTTGCTTTTCAATGAAAATAGACCAAAGGGGCATTATAAGAATATCTAAGCTTGTATCCTGCATACAGTAGCATGCCAGTGTGTGGGCATCAAGAAGTTGAATGGAACAAAGGACAAAGCTTGGTGAGCTGACTAACACTGTCAGACAATCGCTTGTTATTAATGTATTTTGTTCAAGGATAAAGTACATAAGAGCCTAGTACACCTAGTAAAGTCATCTTTTCATTTCATCTTTTCAACATTCTTCAAGCCAACATTATAGAGAGTTGTCGAAACAAACATTTCAGCCAGGCTTCAAACCAATTAAAAGCCATAAACTTGTACACATTTCTGCCTCTCAGTACCTCTATTTTAACCACTTAACACCAAATCTAATAGAAAAAGAACAATATCAGATATCCAATGTTAATTGTAACTTGTCAATTGTGAAGTGTTTTATATATATTTTTGATCATTTTTGGTATTCCATAATATATGATGGTAAGTTTGAGCCATACTTTTTGGGTGTTTGATGCAAATTTCTAGATGCAATGAATGAATACTGTACGTAAGCTACACATTCAGAAATGTAGAGCTAAATGTACGTATGATATTGATACTGTATCTCAAGATGCCTGAGTATGTTATAAAAGCCTTTTATCTTTTTTACTTCTGTCTATCAAAGTGAAACTTAGTTCTGCCTGAAATATGCTACTGTGTTGTATGCAAGCTGTGTTAAATATTTGGATTTGTTTATAACTGACAATGCCATTTGTTTCATCGTTTGAGAAGCTGATTCAATGTTAATAATTGCTTTTCGCTTCATATCGCATATGGAACGGATGTGTGGATTGAAAATAAAACTGGTACAGTTCTTGAACTCTAATTAAATGCCCATGATCTGTTTCTGGAAAGAATTATTACTCATGGGTGAGAGGATTAAGGAGTGAGCTATGTTCTTCTGTTCTCCCTCGGTCTAGTAGCACTGCTAACGACATCGTCTGACTGCTGCAGTACTCTAGTGCTCCTCCAGGGGGAGCCAAGCTTCACTCCTCATCAGAGTCCTGATTGTGAACAGGTACCTTCCATGGCTGGCTCTCAAATAGAGGTGTAGCTGAAGCAGAAATACAAAATATGGAAGCAAATCAGTGACATAATGGTATGAATTTTAAAAGTCCTTGAATACTTGATATTGACATTTAAACACCACTAAATTTGTTGATTTCACCTCTTTAAAATTTAAATATGAATTTATTTAAACGTAAAAAAAAAAAAACGGATGTATTCTAAACTGTAAAATTCAGATGGGGGAGAGGGGGGGGGGGGTCTTACTGGGCGCGCTCCTCTGCGTCCGCTGTGACACCCTCAAGGCGTCGCGGCTTAGTGTGGGCACCGCTAGCCTCACCGGCCCCGGGCGTATTCCGGCATTCCAGTGGGCCGACCTCGACAGGCTCTTAGTGGTGTCCTTGGAGTCGGGGTAGTCCGGGTTGTGACTGGCCCAGGGGGGGCGCTTCTGGTGTGGGCACGGTCTGGACCCCGAGCCCAGGTCCAGAGATAGGAACATCTGGGGGATGGAAAAGAAGCAGGTGTTTATGTTGCCTACACAGTCTGGCTACCTGTATTTTTCTACGTGAATTATATTAGTAATGTATTCATTACTAATTACATTCATTAACGTCAACATGATAAGGTATGAGCATATAGGCCTAATCTCTGTGTTGTTTTCCATTTGAACTCGAATGCACAGCATACAACCAGTGATGAAATGTAAGGTCATGGTGTTTCTCTAGACAGGAAGCATTTAAAAACATTATTCAATGTCACTGTGTCCTCTGCCTCCCCCACCCACCCCCCTTGCACCGTCAGCATCCAGCCAGCCCCCACACTCGCTGGGTAGGAGGGCATTAGCATGAATCTCCATGTAAATCGTGCTCCATTATTCATGCCGCCTGCTGGTTGTTTGGTCTCAGGAGATCTCTGCAGACTCCGCATTTGGATCAGCCGGATGGTCAGGTTCTAACGAAGGAAAAATAACCTACCAATGACTTTGCTTTGCGTAGTTTATAATTGGCGGCAGACAGCGGTTTCTGGCTGGCGGTGTCTGGCTGTGCCTTGATTGGGGGGTTGACGCCTCGGCTTGTTGTTCGTCTGAAGATAAATAGTTGTTGTAGTCAGTAGGTTAAGGAGCTCGGTAATGGTTGACATGGTTCAAATGATGAGTAATTGTGTGAATCAATCGTGGGTATTTATTTCACAACATATGGTGAAATCCTTATTTTCATTGAGATCAATAGATTGCCCTCTAGGTGTGGGTTCAACATATGCATTGTTGCCTAATGTGTACATTACATTACATTTATTCATTTAGCAGACGCTCTTGTCCAGAGCGACTTACAGTAAGCACAGGGACATTCCCCCGAGGCAAGTAGGGTGAAGTGCCTTGCCCAAGGACACAACGTCATTTGGCACGGCCGGGAATCGAACCAACAACCTTCTGATTAATAGCCCAACTCCCTAACCGCTCAGCCATCTGACCCCCACAATAGTGTGTACGAAACACACTGTTTCCTTGTGTCTGTTGTGTGAATAGGTTAAATTAACAAAAGTTAAGTCAAGGACCGCTAAAAGACGAGCAAGATGAACATCTTATTTTTGTCTTTCTAATCTTATGGTGCTTTTCCACTGCATGATAGCCATAACCATGCAGTGGAAAATCGGCACAAGTTGCACTCTAGATCACACAGAGAGGTTTAGAGACAGGCAAGGACGTACACTTGGTGGGACTGTTCTATGGGGTCAAGGTTAGCCAGATAGTTGAAACGCAGGGTGTCTTTGGGATGTCTGTCGGAGTCCCGCCACGGGGGTAGTTCAGTGGGCTGTGTCCCTGAGCTCCTCCCAGTGCTGCCCCTGGCTCTCTGGATGGAAGACGCCAAGTAAACCCCTCGAAGAGCACCATCTGATGGCTCCTTCTCCACCCTGCTGATAGCTGTCACCTCCGGGACCACAAACTCCTGCTGTGTGTGAGTCTGAGCACGCGCGTACACACATACACACACACACACATACACACATACATACACACACACACACACACACACACACACTAGTAGTTGCACTGTAGTTATTATTGTTCTACTGAGATGTGATTTTGCACGGACTGAAACACAGAACTTCCCACTTCTGATTCTCCTTTTTCTGCTGTACTTTCGATGAGCTCTATTTAAATGAGGCTTTGGATAAAAGCGTCCGATAAATGAGTTCTAATGTAAACTTCCGTACCTTGGGCCTGCTGGCGTGGAGCTCTTTGACTGTCTCTAGGTAGTGTCTCTTCCACACACCCTGCTCGTAGGGGCTGGGGGAGAAGCTGATGTACCAGCCCAGCCTCAGACACTTGGGCATCCACAGCTGGTCTAGGTCCACTATCCCTCTCCAATGCCAACTCACCTGCACACACACACAACAGATGAAAATGTAGTTGTTTGATTTACATCTGTAGTTGGATCTCATTCAAACTCAGGCGCTGGTCACAGGCCTGCCCTTACCTGAGTGTGTAAGTATGTGTGTTTGTCTGCCCCTACCTGAGTGCATCTACAGAGGCTTCGTGGATCCAGGAAGGAGAAGATGTAGAGAGACAGAACTCTGGGCAGGACGGAGGTGAAGTCCACCGCCTCCTCCGCTACCTGGAGGCTCAGACTCTGGCGCAGGAACCTTAACTGGACCACAGTACACCTGGAGAAGAAGTCCTGCAGGACGGCCTTCCTCTGGCCATCAGTCCACTTGTCAAACTGAGACAGACAACAGTAAGATCTTTCAGATATTGGATATAGATATTTGCAAGGTGATTGGACACCCAGCAGCAGAGTACAGTAGCAGTACAAGCATTCTGAAAAGACCGGCGCTGTCTGATTTGAAATGGGTGTTGTTGGTTGAGATGTGGATGTTCGGTTTGCTACATTCATTACCTTGTCGGCAGATTGTCTTGCATACATTTCTGGTGGTAGTCACTTACCCACTTTCTCAACAAGTTTCTCCTCTCTTCAAACACCTGCATGAAGTACAGTCACAGCTAAGCATATTTTAACGTGCATAATGCAAAATATCAGACTGGATTGATGCGACTGAGAATGTTTACGTTATTGTTGGACAGTTGGTGGTTCAGTGGGGTCCAGGTGCTCATCTTGGTCTGCATCTTGGCACAGTTCAGTGTGCTCCTGGGTGCGAAGGGCATCTTTGTGCTCAGCAGGCTCACTGGCAACAGATGGGGAAATCTGGCGGATGAATAACACGCTACAACGCAAGCACTCTTCACTGAACAAGCTGTGCACAACTTTGAAGTCGAGGACAGCAGCTACTGACAGGTCCTTCCTTAATATACATTATTTGTTCTTCTCCGATCCATGTCATAAGATTTGCCCTGACTGTAACATGAAGTTAATGGGAAAACTGTTACAATCATACGACCTCGTTCAATAGGCACAGTCTTTGCCAGCTATTGTTGCCAGTAAATGTTCTGTATAGCGTCTTAGTTTACCAGTTTCCATAGAAATGGGTGCACCCTGGCGCGCTCCTCCCACCGTCGGTCCTCCCCTCCCCCTCGGCACTCTGTCACAGGTCTACATCGGTCTTAACGTCGACATGGGCGAAGTCAACGCCGTTTGTCGCACAAGGGTGGCGCTACCGGTCCCTCTGTACAGCATTTGCCTCTTCCTCATTCTCCAAGAGCTAGGAACTGTGTCTGCAGTTTGTGTTTACATCTTACAAGCAAAGCAACACAATGGTTGTCATAAGTTAAACGACAGTAGGCTACCTACTTTGTAATACTAATTAAAATGCATATGCGTTGTAAAACATTTGCTCGAATTAACATAAATATAGCTATGGCAAAGTAAAATAGCAGACGTTTAGAAAACGGTAGCACTATATTCTACTGGTTGCGCGTGCATGATGAGCTACGCGTCCGCGCGCTTTGAGGACCTCGAGTCGCTCTTTCCGTAGACCTGCCGGGAGAGGAGTGGATGGAGGGAGGGAGGAGGGTGGCCCATTCACATTCACTCATTGTTACAAGCTCGAGGAGCAGAGAAGACCCCCGCACGTGAATCACACTCGATTGAAAGGTAACGTACAGCCGTTTACTTCAAATTTCTCACCAGATATCAAATATTTCACCGATTTCATAAATTCGCCATCACCGCTCACACACTAGAGAGAAATTGTAGCGTCAGGATAAGCCCGTAGCGATTCAGTTAACCGGTAACTAGTCCTCATATGGTTACAATCATTTGAGTTGAAGTAACCGTCATCTTTTGTTCTGCTCCATCATTACATTTTTTTGTTGTAGACTACATTAATTTATCTGTTATGCTCACTCGGTGTAGTGGACAGCTACCTTTGACAGATAGTCCGCCGTTACCACAATCGCTTGCCATTCGGTGTTATGTATTTACCGGTAGTTAGTAGTAGGCTATAGCGTTTAATGCGTAGCCTACCAACTCAATCCCCCCCACCTCCCTACAGTACCGAAGCTGTTCATTCAACACCGTTAACGCACAGGTGTAGGTTACACACCTTAAATTAACATGTAGCATTTATGCTCATTTCATATCAATGTTTCTAAATGTGTAAAATTTCTACAAGAATAGTAGCACGCCGGTACAGTTTGTGTATTTCGTTTAAAACACTTTAATTAAAGGCTAATCTGGTCTACTTAATTATAGGCTAGGCCTACTAATTTACTCATCAACATCCACTCGCGTACCATTGTGGTCACTGTGAAAAAGCGGTTATGGATGTTTCCAACCACACGTTAGGGATGGGTTATAATATGCGCAGCTGCCTGTCCACTGTCAGTTTCATGTCGACTATCATGTAAGACCGCCCATAAGCTAAAAGGTTGTCAATAGCCAAAACCGATATTTCTTCTGTTTCAAACCCATTGGTAATAAACATTATGTGACATTTTCACAAGTCTTTGCAATCTCCTCATCTTTTCAGATTCCAGATATTCCTTCCAATGTGTTCCGTAATCTACACAAACGAGGTGTAGGCTAAGTGCAAACCCCCCAGGCTCCAAAGCTGGGCCGTACAGTCAGGTGATGGAAGTACTCTGATGCGTCAGACTCCGGGCCTTCTCCACAGGGTGATGGATACAACCAGCCTCCAGCATGGCCACCCTGGACTTCACCCTCTCTCACACACAGTCTCTCAGTGAGCTGAAGAGGACCACTCCGCCGCCCCACCAGCACCCTCCCCCCTCGACCAACACCCTCGTGAGTGAGGCTGCTCCTTAGAGGACCCGATCTTTCCCTCACCCGACACGGTCCTCAGCCCCTCCACCTCCCAGGGACCATGGGCCTGTGGTGGATGCTGTCTGTGTCTATGCTGACCGCTTGTGTAGCCATCCCCATGGATGCAGCAGCTGGCAGCCACAGCATGTTCACCTGTGAGCCCATCACCCTGCGCATGTGCCAGGGCCTGGCCTACAACGCCACCTTCATGCCCAACATCCTCAACCACTACGACCAGCAGACAGCTGCGCTCGCCATGGAGGTAAGAGCTCCCTCGCCCACCAATGCTCATCATCGCTGTACTGTCATTTACCACCGTACCATTTATACAATCACCCCACTCATTCACTGATACTATATACTATAAACTAAAATATAATATACTAGTCTACACCCGACGCCACAATAATCACTCAACTCACCTATAAACTCACTACAATGTAGTATACCCCAATGCATTGCTTACAAAATCATCTCACTTACTAGATACTCTCTAAAATACTGTACCACAACAAGCCACTAACATACAGTACCCCCCCCCCCCACTTAAGTACTCACCACAGTACTATTATATACCGCTAATATATTCATCTCAGTCAGTCCTTGGCGGCAGAGGCGTAGCCACGGGTACGAAAATATCTGCTAAAATTATGCACCGGGTGCAACTCGCAAAGTAAATAAGTAAAAACAATTAAAAGATGCCTATCCATATTTTTCTAGGCCTAACCAGAAAGGTTATTCTGGCTACGCCCCTGCTCGACGGGCTTGCACATTTACTCCCTGGCTCTGTGCTTTTACTTTTATAAAAAAAAATACGTCTTTGCTCTGTCTTATTCTTTTTCATTGGTGAGTGTAGAACAGGGAAACTGGGAACTGTTGACACTCTCCAAGTGATAGCCTACTTTTCATGCTACCCCATGCAGGGAACCCAGAATATATTACAAAAACATTCAGCCGAAAATTTTGTTAAAAGATTTCTTTGGGGGCCATTTAAAACAATCAATTATTAAAGCAAAGCGTTGATGTGATATGCGGCCGGCACAGGAAACACTCCAGTCTGTGACGGGTGTGTGGGTGTTTTTCGGCACAATTTATAGTCATTTGTGCATCTAAACTGTTCCCATAACGGGCTTGGCCTGGTGGATGTAGTGGTGTGGTGATGTGCTCCACTCTGCTGATGTGGACGTGCTACTACAGGACTGTTGCAGTTCCCATCAGGGATTACAGAGTTTGCTGCCCGTCATACTGCCTATGGACCCACGTGGATTGTTCCAGCCCAGTCCCATTAGCTATGGCTTTACAACCACACTCCCAGGGTACATTGACTCATCCTCTTTCCCAGGTTGATCTTAGGCAGTTGAACTCAATCAGAGAGCAGATGGGTCGCTTCGTTAGAGAAATCCCCTTGTTAGTGTACATGCATTATCATCCATAATCTCTCTCCAGCAATTGCCTGTTGCGTATTGCTTTGCCTTTTTCATTATACACAGGCTTACATACCAACCAATCCCCCTCTCTCCCATCTCACCCATCCCTTCTGCCCTGCATAGCCTGGCAAAGAGGAGATGGGGAGTGTGTGTGACTGTATGTGTGTGTGGAGCCCGGCCTACCCATCTGTCCCTGTCTCTCCCTCCCTTCCTCTGAGTCAGACAGACAGAGAGAGAGAGAGAGAGAGAGAGAGAGGAGGAGATCTGTGGGCTTGAAACCCAGGGTTACGTAACCTCTGAGCATCCCCCAGCCCTGGGGAAAGCATCGCACATCTGCACTGAGCACAGCTTATCTCCAGAGGAGAGCCTGCACATTCCCATGGCTTTCACTGTTCCCACTGCATTCCCGAGTACTCAGCAGATATGACCTCTGTTAGGTTCACTAAAACGCACTCAATCATTGTTTGTTTTTGTTGTTTTACATCATAAATTCCCTTGATCCTTCAGCACACAAACACACAGTAATCTGTCCATCAAATTTAAAAATCTATCTTTATTAAATCTGTATACTTGTAGGGATGGTTTCAGGCTATATGTTTGTTTTTGTGCTCATTGTAATAGTTTGGATGCACAAGACAGAGGAGAGAGGCTGCCGCCTGGTTTTAATGGTGTTCACTTTGATTTGTCACGGCTTCACAATTAGGTCTCTTTTTAGCAGTAAAGCTCGTTTGGAAAACACAGGAGTCCCAACGGATGAAACACAGGCCCTCTTTCTTTGTCGCTCCCTCCCTCCCTCTCTCTCCCATTCTCCCTCCTTCTCTTATCTCTCTTTCTTCCTCTCTCTCTCTGTCTCCCTCCCTCTCCATGTTGTTGCTCAATAGCATATCTTTGGCTAGCCTGCTTCTCGGGAGAATGCAGAGCTTATAAGGAGAGAGAAGCCAAATGAGGATTGACAGTTGATTTTAAAGGGAATTAGGTATGCTGAATAGCCATGATAATGATGATGAATGCCTCTCACCGTGGAGAAACTGTGACTTGGAATTGAACCAATGGAGTCTCTTTCATTCCAGTCTTAGAGTACCCCCTTCTGAAGTGGTGTCTCACAAAATCTCCATGTCTTCTCCTTTCAGACAGGATTGGTCTGTGCCGGGGGAACATTTGTACCATGGCTGCCTAGCACAGTCCCATGAGGAACAAAATAGCTATCCTAACGCCCTTGACTTGGCCATCTTATCTTCCGCTTTAGATGTTTTTTTGAGGGGTGGGGGGATTTTGGCTGAGGAATGGTGACCATTTGGTGCATAAATCTCTCCAACCACAACTAAGTCTGGAAGCCAGCGAGCACTCCAGTCAGTCAGCAGACGGTTGTTGTGGGCTGACCTCCTCATAACCTCAAAGCAGAAGTGGGACATGTGCCTGAGGGGTGGGAATCTGCTATTTGTGAGCCACGGTGCAGCTCTGATAGACAGTCTGGCATGTTTGACTGATGTGGTTGAATACAGGGAGATACACACCAGGAATCTGGTCAGAGAGCATCCATCCACAAACATGGCGTCGGACGCAGTTTCCTTGGTGTGCCTGTCTCTCTCCCTCTTTCCTTCTCTGTCTCTCTCCCTCTCTCTCTCTCCCTCTCTCCCTATCTATCTCTCTGTCTCTCTCCCTCTCTGTCTCCCTCTCTGTCTCTCCCTCTCTGTCTCTCTCCCTCTCTGTCTCTCTGTCTCTCTGTCTCTCTCCCTCTTTATCTCTCTGTCTCTCCCTCTCTGTCTCTCCCTCTCTGTCTCTGTCTCTCCCTCTCTGTCTCTCCCTCTCTGTCTCTCTGTCTCTCTCTCCCTCTCTGTCTCTCTGTCTCTCCCTCTCTGTCTCTCCCTCTCTGTCTCTCCCTCTCTGTCTCTCCCTCTCTCCCTCTCTGTCTCTCTGTCTCTCTGTCTCTCTCTCCCTCTCTGTCTCTCTGTCTCTCCCTCTCTGTCTCTCTGTCTCTCCCTCTCTGTCTCTCTGTCTCTCCCTCTCTGTCTCTCTCCCTCTCTCCCTATCTATCTCTCTGTCTCTCTCCCTCTCTGTCTCTCTGTCACTCTCTGTTTCTGCAGACATGGCAGAGATGCCTGACATGTTGAACCATGATACGCTGTTCTCACGATGGCATTTTACAGTCAAAATATCAAATAATACACAAAACACACGCATAGTATGCAATCCTTACTGGAAAATCCAGACAAAGGCTTCATGTTATTGACAGCTAGGCATATAGAATAGACCTCCAGCCCCACCCATGCGGTGTGTGTGTGCATGCAGGAGCGCTGACTGTGGTCCGTGCTGGGGGACGTGTGTGGTGTGCAGATTGCCTCCTGGGCAGAGCGTGAGGACCAGTTCTGCTGCATGCTGTGATCTGACACACTGGGCCCTCTTCAACAGACACCTCAAAGAGCCTGTTGTTTTGTTTTAATGTCCAACACCATGTTGATTAGCTCCAGCCTGAATACGACTCCTGCACAATCAGAGGGAGAGTGAACACCAACTGAACAGTGTTTGTGTGTTTTAAACGGTGTGTGTTTTAAATAGTGTGTGTATGTTTGTGTTTTAAATAGGGTGGGTTGTAAACAGTGTGTGTGTGTTTTAAGCTGTGAGTGTGTTTTAAACGGTGTGTGTGTGTGTGTGTAGTGAATGACACGGAGTCTGTCCATCCCTCTCCTTCCTATCTCTGTCGCTTTTGTCCTCTTGCCCTCCCCCTCTCCCCTCTCTCTCCCCCTCTCCCCCTCCCCCATACTAGGCACACTGGTTGCCCAGGAAACGGGTCCCAATTGTGCTGTAACAAAGGAGCAGGCTTTCTGGGCTCTCCGGAGGTGGTCCCTCGCGTGACCTCCGACCCCGGGGACCGTGGCTCCTCCCTCAATCCTCCCGCTGCATCGCACGTTGTCATGGCGCCTGCGATGGAAATGCAGAGAATCAAGCTTCACCGAAAGGGATAAGCAGTGAGAGAGGGAGGGCAGAGAAGACGGAGAGAGAGGAGAGAGTGGGAGGGAAGGGAGAGACAGGAAGAGAGATGATGGCAGGAGATGTCACTGGGAGCTGTAGCAGAATAATAAATCCCCTGGACCAGTAGCCTGCGATTGTTGCTGAGTCATTACTCAGCACATCTCTATAGATGGTGTATTTAAATAACATTACGCATCATTATCAGATGCCATCTTTTGTGTGTGTGTGTGTGTGCGGGGGGGGGGGGGGATTCTGTTAGCAAGAAGACTTGAATTAGTGTGTTCTGTATACGTTACATCAGGTATTAAGATTAAATAATAATAATGTAATGTTATTTATGTCCATATACTGGATAGTTCTATACTGGAACGGCTCAATTAGCATACATAAATACTTATTTAATAATAATATACACACTTAATTCAAATGTAAATAAAACATACACACATGTGGCTTTCCTTCATGCTTTGACTGATCTGTCTGTGTGGCTTCCATTTCACGATAGTCCAGAACATCATTTCACCACATTTACAGGGATAAAAAATTCCCTAACCATCCCCCGTGAATGAATAATCACGTTAGCGAGCTGCTGAAATGACATTACCATTCGCCTCCCCTCTGCCCCAGGCCTGCAACACTTGACAACAGAACTGTGTGTTACACGCTTGGCCTCCGACAGGAACAGCAGGCCAGCTGCTGGCAGACAGCTGTTGTCTTCACGGGACAGAACCAGACCCCTCGTCCACTGGGCCCGAGACCTCTGCTGTTTGTTTGGGCTGCGTGTGTAAATACATGCTGTATACGTGGGTGTGTAAAAGTGTGACTGTCAATTCTCCACACCCCATTAGACAACCACCGCTAACACAGTACTATCAGGCTTTCATCCAGACTTCTGATGGATGCCTTATTCCTCGTGCCTTAGCCGTCGCCTTTCTGAAGCAGGCTGAGTACAGTGTGTAGTACAGGCCAATCAGAGCAGAGGGTGTGTGCCCTGGGGGTGGAGGGCTGGGGTGCCCAGATGCAGACCCACTTAAGGGCCATCATATCATGTAGCTGTGCGTTCAGCCCGATGCTGCTGAGGTAACACTGAAGGTGTCACCAGACAGGCGCTGGCCATAGCCAATCAGGATGGGCGCCGTCTATTTTTATACCAAGCCTTGGAGGGTGTGGAGGGTGTGATGCGCTTGCCTTGTCCTCTCCCATGATTTAATCTGCAGCGGTGTGCCAGGTGTCATGAGATCTAGAGGGTTTCATGAAAAGGGTGTGTGTGGGTGCGTAATTGGGTCTGTGTGTGTGTGTGCGCGCGCTCCACACACGCCCAAGGCTCTATGTTATTGTATGTAACACCAGGACCCAATGATTCATGTGATGGCTCACTCATCCAGAAACAATGAGACAGACTGCTTGATGGGCCGTGGTTGTGACAGACAGGCCTGTATGTAGGGTAAACCAACCTTCAGTCACACAGCAACACCAATAATCCCTTACACCATAATAATGACTCACATCATGGCTGGTCTCATTATGTTATAGATCCATAACAAACCTCATTCTCCCACCATGGCCCAGTCAGTCAGTTCTCCAGTGTTATGCCTCACACTGAAGCAGCCAGTCACTGTAGCAGCTAAAGCCTGGCATGGCTGTCTCTCCTGTCAGAAACATAGCCTGTTGTCTGATATGTGTGGATGTGGGCTCTTTGTGTGGGAAGGGGCTCATCTAACAGGCATCCTAATCCTGTTAGAGACAGACGTGTGGGTGGCAGCCAGGGCCTGATGTGCTCGGAGGACGATGATGGCAGGTTTACAGGCACACACACACACACACCGGGATGCTGTGTCATGGAAACGGTTGTGATGAAATAGTAGATGGGCTTCTTATCTTGATCTCTGTTCTGTAGGCTGGTTCTCTGTTCTGTAGGCTGGTTCTCTGTTCTGCAGGCTGGTTCTCTGTTCTGCAGGCTGGTTCTCTGTTCTGTAGGCTGGTTCTCTGTTCTGCAGGCTGGTTCTCTGTTCTGTAGGCTGGTTCTCTGTTCTGCAGGCTGGTTCTCTGTTCTGTAGGCTGGTTCTCTGTTCTGCAGGCTGGTTCTCTGTTCTGTAGGCTGGTTCTCTGTTCTGTAGGCTGGTTCTCTGTTCTGTAGGCTGGTTCTCTGGGCTTGTCTGCTCTCTCTAGCAGGCCTCCCACCCCCCTCCAGTGCTGTCAATGAAACTCCATTTAGCTCATCTCATCCTCTCTCACTGGGCTGGTGTCCCTGTTCTGTCCCTCCTCCTCCCTCCCTCCTCCCCCAGCCCTGTCGCTGCCACAAAGGCCGTCCCTTCTCCCTCCCCAGCCCGGCCCAGCAGGGGCAGGATGTGTCTGGCTTGGCCCTCGGCCCTGGGTGGGGCCCTTGGCTTCCCCCTTCTCCCACCCCTCCCTCTGGGGATTTGCATATTAAAGACGTGCCCCACAGCTGCTCGGGCTCCCAGAATTCCTCTTGGCAGAACTGGTTCTTCTCTTTGTGTGTGTGTGTGTGTGTCACAGCGTGGTCCTCCTCTCCACACCAAGGCCTTCTCCAGTGCCCCTCCCTGGCTGGGTATCTGAAGAGGGGGTTGGGCTCCTGGGCTTGTTCTGCTCCTCCTGTCTCTGTCTTATTGTGCCAGGACAGGACAGGGGGGGGGCAGAGGGGAGAGGATTATTAGGAGAGGGGGCAGTAGGGGTGGTGGGGGGCAGTAGGGTGGGGTGACGGGGCTGTTTTGTTTTTTGACTCCAGAAACTCTGTCTGAGGATATGGTCCAGTGCTCTCTTTGTTTCCCCCTCAGCCCTCCATTCTAAGCAGCAGTGGTGTTCCAGGCCTCAGTGTGTTTTGAACGCAGAAGGCGTGTGTTTTTAGACCCACGTCCTGTTTGACGGCTCTCACGAGTGCCCTCATTATGTCGGACATTCATAGAAGGGCGTTAGATGCTGTGTTTTACACACACCCACAAACACACACACACACTCAAAAACACACTCCGTCTTAACAGCTCCCTGACGGAGGTTAAACTCTTTGCTTCACACACACCCCAAAGCTATTTTTCATGCACACTCAAACACCCCTAACATGCACACATTTTGACAGTATAATCAGTCTCTTAACAGCAGTCAAATACTGTTAAAAACACACGTGCCAAAACCCCCCACACACACTAACACAACCCCCCACACACACTAACACAACCCCCCAACACACACATACACTAATGGCCCCCAAACACACACACACGTTGCAGGTCCCAGCAGCCCCCTAACAGCAGTGTCCCCCCGCCCCCCCTCCTCAGCCCTTCCACCCCATGGTGAACCTGCAGTGTTCTCCGGAGCTCAGGATGTTCCTGTGTTCCCTGTACGCGCCCGTGTGCACCGAGTACGGACGCACCACGCTGCCCTGCCGCCGCCTCTGCCTCCGCGCCCGCCGCGACTGCTACCAGCTCATGGACATGTTCGGAGTGGCCTGGCCCGAGGAGATGGACTGCAGCAGGTCAGTAGTCCTGGGGCTCGCTGTGACGAGGGGTCCTACCCGGGGAGGGAACCTTGGGCGAGATACATCCCGGGTTCGAATGCCGCTTAGCCCGAGGAAGGCTGCAGTGTGTTCATTAAATCAGGGGTTTGAATACCACACCCTCCTGTATGTTGCTTTGGATGAAATAACTACTGTTAAACAATAACAATTCTTTCGTTAAAAAACAAAAAACATAATAAAAAAAAAAAAAAAGTTTCAAGTACTGCAAGACTCCACAACAGTCAGCCTCAAGACAACATGTGTCCTTTCTCCCTGCCTGACTTCATGCTGACTGGCCTGCCCCCCCACCCCCAGGTTCCCAGACTGTGACGAGCCGTACCCCCGGTCCGTGGACCTGCTCTCCAGCGCCGACAGCACCGTGGACTCCACGGTCTCCGTCCAGCGGGACTACGGCTTCTGGTGCCCCCGGGAGCTGAAGATGGAGCCCGACCTGGGCTACTCCTTCCTGGGCGTGCGCGACTGCTCGCCCCCCTGCCCCAACATGTACTTCCAGAGGGAGGAGCTGGCCTTCGCTCGCTACTTCATAGGCGTGGTCTCCATCGTGTGTCTCTCGGCAACCCTCTTCACCTTCCTCACCTTCCTCATTGACGTGTCGCGGTTCCGCTACCCGGAGCGGCCCATCATCTTCTACGCCGTCTGCTACATGATGGTGTCCCTGGTCTTCTTCCTGGGCTTCCTGTTGGAGGATCGCGTTTCCTGTAACGCGGCGATCCCCGGAAGATTCCGGGCGTCTACTGTGACCCAGGGGTCCCACAACAAGGTAGGGGGGTGAGGGCGAGGGCGAGGCAAGACTGATTATCAGTTTGGTTGATTGGTGACTGGTAGGTGATTGGTGGACACGTAATAATGCCCCCCCCCCCCCCCCCCCCCCCCCCCAGGCATGCACTCTTCTCTTCATGGTGCTCTACTTCTTCACCATGGCGGGCAGCGTGTGGTGGGTCATCCTCACCATCACCTGGTTCCTGGCCGCCGTGCCCAAGTGGGGCAGCGAGGCCATCGAGAAGAAGGCCCTCCTGTTCCACGCCTGTGCCTGGGGCCTGCCGGGCGCGCTCACCGTCACGCTGCTCGCCATGAACAAGATCGAGGGCGACGGCATCAGCGGCGTGTGCTTCGTGGGGCTGTACGACCTCACGGCGCTGCGCTGGTTCCTGCTGGCACCGCTGGGCCTGGACGTGCTGGTGAGGGGGGGGCTGGAAGTGGTGGTGCACGGGCAGCATGTCTGTCTGTCTATCTGGCTGCTTATCTATCTGTATCTCTGTTTATCTATCTGTATATCTCTGTTTATCTATCTGTATATCTCTGTTTATCTATCATGTATGTCTCTGTTTATCTCTCATGTATGTCTCACTCCTGTCACCTGATTGGGTCCAGGTGGGCGTGTCTCTGCTGCTGGCTGGCATCGCGGCGCTGAACCGCGTGCGTATGGAGATCCCCCTGGAGAAGGAGAACCAGGAGAAGCTGGTCAAGTTCATGATCCGCATCGCCGTGTTCTCCGTCCTCTACCTGGTCCCCCTGCTGACCGTGCTGGCCTGCTACCTGTACGAGCACAGCTACCGGCCCGTCTGGGAGACCACCTGGGTCCAGGAGCGTTGCCGGGACTACCACATCCCCTGCCCCTTCCAGGTAAGACACGGGGCCCAGTGCCAGGTGTACTGTATGCTGTATACAGGTATACTGCAGTATGCTCACTATGCCAAAGCATTGCTGCCAATATTGTACCACATAATCTGTCTTTATCAGTTAGTATACTAGTCATTTTTCTACCCACAAACACAACATCCCCTCGTCCTACCAGGTAATATACTGGTTCTACGTTGTGCTGTAAAACCAACAGCATTTCCCCAGTGACAACTCAAAAGGGGTCATGTTGAATTTGTGTGAAAGAACTTTAAATTCAACTCAGCATTCGACGAGAGGGGAATAAATACTTTATCAACTGACATCTTTCATTGCAGCGTTGGGTCTTGCTGTTTTATCACCGAGTTGCAGCACACAGACACACACACAGACACACACACACACACAGACACACACACAGCTCTCAGGTTGCAGTACTTCAGAAGCAGTGCTAGCCTCCAGCTATAGAACAAGCTCTCCCGCTCGTCTGGTGAGCCTGTTAATAATTCAAACACTTCCCTGCTCTGTTTGTGCAGTTGTGAGAGTGTGTGTGCTCACTGAAGTGCACCTGCAATTCTAGCTTTATGCCCCGCATCCCTTACAAGGCTTCTGTGTTGGCGGCACAGAAAGTTCCAGATCTACAGGGTGCTAGTGTTAGTGTCCTCTATAAAACAGCCCTCAGTGCACAGAGGAAGGAGCGACCAGACATTCATTGTGTCGTTGCTATATTTAGGCCAGTTCTGGTGCCATGTGTGATGGGAGTAATCTGTATGTGGGGTTTGGTGGCAGAGGGAGCCTTGATGAACACAGGACAGATTTGGGGCAGAGGCCAGAGAATGACCCCCAGCTGGCATGGAGATTTGGCCACATTTTGACCCGCTAGAACAGCTGTGTTGGTATATGTGTGTGAGAGAGAGGATGTGTGTGTTTGTCTGAGAGAGGGTGTGTGTGAGAGTGTGTGTTTGTACGTCTCCCAGCTGGTGCAGTAATAAGATCTGCCCTGTTAGCTCTCTTACACTCCCCCCCCCACCCCCCATGCACTGGATGTGTGTGTGTAGGGGGGGGGGGAGTGTATATAGAGATATGTAGGCTAAGATGCGTTCAATGCAAAGTTCTGTTAATCTGTCACGCAAACACTGTCTGTCGTATAAGGGAGCAATGCAGTGTTATCTCTCTGTTTGTGACGGGAAGGAGAGCTCACACACACACAACATCACACAGACACACACACAACATCACACAGACACACACACAACATCACACAGACACACACACAACATCACACAGACACACACACAACATGGGGATGTATGAGAAGCTATTTCTGGTATGAGAGGAGAGGAGGGGGAGGGGAGAGGACAGCAGAGCAGACAGCCCAGTGTTCATTGAGTTTGTTGCATCTGAGACCTGCAGTAAGATATCTCTCAGTCGCACAGAGCTTCTCCAGAGCCAGGTCAGCAGAGAGAGAGATCAGCAGTGATGTCAGGGCTGCTTCCTGTTCCTCAGTCTCCGGGCAGATCTGGAGACAATGTGTGCTTGCAGGGATGGACCAGGAGCAGATGAGATGTGATAAACACGGAGAGGACAGGGCTCTGAGGAGCTCCTATCTCCCTGAGAGGAGTAATGACTATCTGAGCATCTCTCTGCCTCAGGCTCTGCATGCCTGCCCCACTCATAATGAGGCCATCATGACTGCATCAGTGTGTGTGTGTGTTGTGTGTGAGAGAGTGAGTATGGGAACAGGAAGGGTGGAGATGCATCGTCCGTGTGTGTCTGTGTGCTTTAATTGAGGCGATGTTTGCTTGTCTGTCTGCGCTGTTACTGGGGCTGTAATTGTGGCTGTCTACAGTGTGTTGTGGTGTGTGTGTGCATGCTCTGTCTTGAGCTGTTTGAGTCTGCGTTCTTGCTATGGTAGACAGAGTACAGGGGTATTGCTGCTGAGTAGTGTAGGTGGGTTACTGAGCATTTCTGCTGTAGATGTGTTTGTGTGTGTGCCTGGGGGCCACAGGTGCACTCTCTGGCACAGAGCAGGAAGAGAGAGAGGATGGAAGGATTGGAAAAGACAGACTGAGGGAGAGAGAGAGAGAGAGAGTCATTGTGTTGGCTGCTGGATGCTGGATGTTTGTGCCTGCAGCGCTAGGCAGTCGCTAGGCAGTCTGAAGTCAACATTCCACAGCCTCCTCTAGCAGTCCTGATTTAACATACATGAACTCATACATGAACTCACAACTGAAGAGCTGCTGGCTGACAAGGCCCTAGCTCCACACACTCCTACATCCATCCACCCACACACACACACACACTGTCTCCCAACATCTTGTATCCTCTGTGTGTGTGTGTGCGTGTGCGTGTGTGTGTGCAGGCATGTGTTCATGTATGTGTGGAAGAGAAGGAAAGAGAGAGCAGACCAGAATACACAAGCACACAGACTCACACACGTTTCAGTGTTATTGTCATTTGTTACATCTACACCTACAATACACCATCTACACCTACAATAAACCATCTACACCTACAATACACCATATAAACCTACAATAAACCATCTAAACCTATAATAAACCATCTCCACCTACAATACACCATCTACACCTACAATAAACCATATCCACCTACAATACACCATCTACACCTACAATACACCATCTACACCTACAATAAATCATCTACACCTACAATAAACCATCTTCTCCTACAAAAAACCCCATCAAAAACTACAATAAATAAGCCCCAACCTACACAAAGCTACTACTCCTATGGACTACATATATCTGTAGTATAGAAAATATATATGAAGGGTAAATGAGTGTACCCTGACGGTGTGTTCCGTGTGGCGGGCTGCAGGTGGAGAGGACCAGCCGCCCTGACCTGGCCCTCTTCCTGATCAAGTACCTGATGCTGCTGGTTGTGGGCATCCCCTCCGTCTTCTGGGTGGGCAGCAAGAAGACCTGCTTCGAGTGGGCCAGCTTCTTCCACGGCAAGCGACGCAAAGAGTATGTGTTTATGTGTACTGTGTTTATGTGTAACAGGCTGTTCGTGCCATGCAAGTCTTTTAGTTTTTTTCCCGTTGCTTGTTAACCTGGTGGTTGGGTGAATGTGTCAGTGATTGTCCTGGTTGGTTACATCAATGAGACATTTGTTGAAGTTGAGGTGAACAAACTTCTATTATTTTTCGTATCGCAATTCATGCGTGTTCCAGGTGTGTGTAGTCGTAGTGTGTGTAGTCATAGTGAAAAGGCCCCTCTCTCTCTGTACCCCCCTCCCCCCTGTACTCAGAGAAGTAACCCCATCTCCCACCTTCTGCTCCACATACTCCTCCTTCCTCTTCCTCCACTCCTTCTTCCCCTCCACCTTCCCTCTCTCTCTGCCCTCCCTCGTCCGCCTCTCCCTCGTCCACCTCCCCTCCTCCTCCCCCCTCCCCTCCTCCTCCCCCCTCCCCTCCTCCTCCTCCTCCAGTGGGATGGTGAACGAGAGTAGGCAGGTGCTCCAGGAGCCAGACTTCGCCCAGCTGCTCCTGCGGGACCCCGGAGCCCCCGTGGTGAGGAAGTCGCGGGGCACCTCCACCCAGGGCACGTCCACCCACGCCTCCTCCACCCACCTGGCCATGCTGGACGAACCCCCCAGCGGCAGCACCAGCCGGGCCAGCTCGCTCCGCAGCAAGACCAGCAGCTTCCATGGCAGCCTGCATCGCTCCAGAGACGGCAGGTGGGAAGAGGGTGTGTGTGGGAGGGGGAGGTACTGTGTTTGTGTGGAGGGGTACCGTACAGGGGGATTTGAACCTGTAAATTACTTATCTGCAGTCAAATGCCAATTAACTATAACCTCCCTAACCCTCTGCCCTACCAGGTACACTGCCTGCAGTTTCCGTGGCGGCGAAGATCGCCAGCCCTATGGCAGCATGCCCCGCCTCCATGACCAGCCGCAGTCCCGCCACTGCAGCACCAATCGCCTTGACAGCCTATCACGGCAAGGCTCCACCTTGCGCCTGGAGACCCAATCACGGCACAGCAGCACCAGGGACCTTAGCAACATCACCCAGCCCATGCAGGGCACCCCCGGCAACGGCATCCACAGGGTCCTAGAGGAGGATGGGTCGACGGCCTGAGACTGAGTCAGTATTGGTGATGAGGGACTGCGGGAGTCAGAGGTCTCCTGAGCAGGAAACAGGAAGTAAAGAACGATGACGGATGAAAATGTCATTTAATCATGAATACTGAGTAAGAACCTGTACTCCTGGACAAAGAACACTCTTTTCAGTTCTCTGTTTTGAAGTCAGCATCGAGGACTCTTTTATAAACTTTGAATTAAGTCTGTTGGGCTGATATCTCAAGTGTCTGTGGCTGATGCTTTGGAGAGCCTGTCCTCAGGCCAGAACTCAGGGGGGTCGACCAGGGTCCAATAGAAGTCACTCCACCATGATAGCAGACTGCTAAGCACATATTTACAAACACTTCATACACCCGGTTTAGTTTCCCTTTACCAGAGCTGGTGGTGTGTCCCAAACCATCACTGCACCTTGTTGAGGTACTTACTACACGTTTTCATTGCACTTGGAATGGAGGCAGTTGGCAAAAGTGGGGTGTGGTTTGTCAGCCATCTTGTTGAAGGATGAATTACAGGGAGAGAGCTAAATTCCCAAACTCCAGCCTTATGTGGCCTTTGCAGACAGAGTCCAAATAATTTGTGTGGAAAAAGTCAATTATCAAATTCGAAGCTAGCTTTCTCCTGCACACCATGTCCATCACTGAGGTGCTTTAACAATGCTTAACATTTCAGAACCTTTTAGATTTTTCCAAAAACAGTAAGAAAACTGTGGTAAAATTCAATGATTTTAGGTCCATCACGCAGTAGGGGTGGGAACATATATATCACTTAACTGATATTAGTTAAATTAATTATCAATTTGTTTGAGCAAGATTTGAACCAGGGGTACTGTGTTTGGCAGTAGACTCGATGGTACACATGCTTACCCACTGAGCCACAGAGGGTTCCTGCAAAGTGACTTTCTACAAGACAGTGTAATTGCGCTTATGACATTTTGATTCAATATATGCTTACATTATTCAGTATCAGTATTGAAATTTTTTCCAGAATATTTGCATATGCATTTTGAATTGGACTGTCTGCAGAGGCCTTTAGAGTGAACATGAATAGATGGTGTCCTTTGTCCTTCCAATTAGATTAGAATAAATAGTAGTGTCCTACTTTTACAAAGTGTATACTTCCATGTATAGATATAACCTTAGCCCTGAGGTCTTCTAGTGGCATCATATGTGCATAGATGTAAATTGTTTTGTTTGTTTTTGCGGTACACATTTGTGAAATTTGTAATAAACTTGTACTGAGAAAACACATCTTGAAGAAATGAGTGAGAATCCGTGTTTGTGTAAAGGAATGAACTCACACAAGGGACGGCCAGTGTGTCTGTATTTGTAACAGCCCTCCGCTTTATTGAAGTACATCAGAGTCAGGTTAATATAATGAGTTCTCCACATACGCGTGGCGGCCAGTTCCATACATTACTTTGTTTGACCTTACACCTTAAATATTTCTGTGCAAAAAGAATCTACATCACCTGTAGTGGGTTATCCTCTGTAAAACTCCCAAACCGTTCAAATATGAGCAAGTCAAATAAAATGACAAACCAGGGCAAAAAAAATGATTACATCTATAACATGCAAAACTGTACAAATTATTACAAAGCAATCCTAGAAAAAGGAAAAAAATAAAACTTAATATGATATGAAAGAGTAAAATAATATAGAAGGTACTGTAGATAGACCCTCACTGAAATGCAAAGGCGTTTAGATTTTCCGTTTAAATGGTTGCCATGGTTACCACTGAGGCTCCCCCAGACTTTTACCTTGACTCCAAATGAACTCTGACCTCTCACCTCAGCTTCGATACGAAAACACCCGTCTGATCAACCCAACACCTCACGCCTCTCCTGGTGGCCTGAATGACCGACCGACCCCAGCACCCAGCCACACTCCTTTTAACAGGATAAAAATATTGATTGGTTCTGACATTCCTGAGTTTTTTTTTTCTTCTTTCTCTTATTCTTCCAATAGTCGGATTTGGGGTCCTTCAACCATTGCAGTAAAAGACAGCTAAACGACTCGACTAAGATACCCTCCTCTTAGCTAATACATTCTACAGACCAGGTCCAGCAGACACTAGCCGACTGTAGCTTCAAGGTACGTTTCAGTAAGAGGTGATTAAGTTCAGACAGTAAAACCAGCGTATGCACAACAGAAGCATTTAACCGTCTGTGGATCAACCTCAGTGTTCCAAATATGTCATGGAATTCTCTAGAATTTGGAATGCTACCAATACTGTTGCTAACTGTATTTTTGCAGAATCACAGAACAAGTTTATATTTCAGCTTAGGACACCATGGCAGGAATGAAAGCAGAATTGGTTAAACATTTTTGTGTGTACTTCAGCATCACACAAGAATCACTCTAAATATACTGTTGCCATGACAAAGGACTTAGTACACTTCAACCCACACCACATCTCCTCCACCCTTAAGACAGAAGGTCCCTTTGAAGAGTGTTGCATCAACACCGGCTGCCTAATATTTTGTGACATAAAAACAAAAAACGATTTTCCTCATCAGAACGAAAATGATTTCAGTAAGAGTGAGAATGTGAGAGAAGTTCCGTCGCTTCCTCTTCAGGTACAAGAGCAAGAGGCACAACCCCAAAAGTTTAGAAAAGGTAACTATTTACTGTGCCTGAACACAGGTCAATACCGTGGGGTGGTTGCATCCAGGTACATGTATTGACAAGTAGACAGTAACATACATATTCCAATAACAATGAGATCAGGTGAGTTTGAATGCTGTCTGTAACGCAGGAAGCGTAGAGCCCATCTAATGGTGTCTCTTGTTACATAGTTTACTTATCCCAGTGCTCTCTGGGTAACGTAGTCAGGAACTCAGACGATGTGTCTCCGTGTTGTCTGTCTAACCTACAGTATCACCGCAACATTCTTCAAAGTAAGCAAAGGCTCTCAGAAAAAAATAAAACAAGACTGAACAAGTCTCTTTTTTTTTTGGTTATAATAAGCTTTTCCAAAAAAAGATTCTCTCTCACTCCAAAGACAAAAGGATATACAACAAAGGTACCACAGAGACAATGAACACATTTCATACTGTTGACAAAAGGCCTGTCAGACTGTGAACCATAGTGGTAGTTGAGGAGGAAAAGGCGTTCATTACAAAACACCTCTCAGATTATGTGTGTTCAGTTTGTGTGTGTTCTATGAATGACTGTATGCATATGTGTAGATGTGACCGTGTGTGTGATTGGACAACAGTTTCAAATAAATGCACATATTCACTCAACAGCAAGGGCCCTGACTGGCCCAAACATGAGTTTCCTCACATGAAAATTCAATGGGGAAAATAACACTCGACAATCCGTACGTGAGATAGAAAACAACAATCTAGAAGCAATCGTAAAACAAAACTTGAAAGTGGTTTAAATGGCTTTCGTGAGAGTTAACCCCCCAAAATCATTCTCAAAAACAAAATAAACAGGATTGAGAAACTTCCCGCATGTATTTCTCTATAGTATTTACCTTATCATATATTATTCTCTACTGTAACCTATGTACATTATTGTGATGGGAATCAGCTTTGCGTTTGGATTGGTGGGCTGGACTATGCCAAAGCAGTGTACGGTAGGTTCTAGTCTACATGGAGAGATGGTCCCAGGTCGCTAGTTGATGATGTCACTGGCCCTTGAGGAATAGCGTCCAGGAGCAATGATGTCATCATAGAATGTATCTGCATCTACCTGCTGTCTCTAAGGTTCTAGAACATGAAGCCGTTAAGGTCTCCAGTTTACCTCTTGTATGTATAGTCGTGTTTTTGGAACGGCTTTGTAGCTTTTTATCGATGGTACAAAACAAATTAAAATCACAGCACGTATTACTTTCATGAGCAAAATAAGAAATAAAACATCATTACCGTCTTGTTTTTTTTTTACTTTTTGTTTTTGAAAATTCTATTTGTGAGCCTCATAAAACTGCTTTCCTTCTTCAGCTGTTATCATCCAAAAGCGAAGCAACCGATGGAAAGAGTTAGAGAAAAGACTCTTACACCTCTAGCTGCAGAAGCACCTTGCTCTCCATGTCTAAGATTGATAAATAAATAAAAGGTTGTCCTCTGAACCCGGGGGTCCTATGTACAAGTACAAATCACCTTGTTGATAACAATCCTCTTCTTTTTGTAGCATCTTTGAGGCTTGAGTGTATTTAGTTGAGGTGCCAATTGGTAGAATTCTGGAACACTGGAAGCATTCTGGAACACTCTGGAATACTTGAGCTACGAGTGCTGCAATCAAAGTACTGTCATTGAAGCTCAGGGCTTTGGTTACTGTGATATTTTAGCTACAGATTAGATCTAATAGGTGTGTGGGGGGTGATGGGGGGGGCCAGACACGAGATCACTCATTTAAGCTATGTCCTTTCTCTTCTAAACAGACAAGCGCACACCTGTTCACGCTCTGTCAAACACTAACACACACTCTCGCACCAGCACACACTCTCACACAGTAACATACAGGAGTGTATGTTCCTCAACACCCATCCAAACTAACATCAGACCCCAAACTTCACTCTCGTTCAAGAGAAAAGAACAGACAAGTCTTTCCGTGTCGCCACCTATGACTGGGGGGCGGGGTTTCTTAGAGGACAAAAAAGGGGAGATAAAGTCAAAAGGGGTGTGGCCTGTGACAGGTGCAGTTCAGTGGGCAGGGGATAGGCTGAGCCCCAGGAAGGGGCGGGCCCAGGGTGGCTGAGTGGAGGGGCTGTGCTGTCAATCATTCATGTGTCCCAGCCCATGCGGTCTGTGCTCTCCAGAGAGAGGGACTTGGTCTTGTGCGGGGAGGCGGGGCTTGGAGGGCTGCTGAATGTCGAACTGTTGGACGCCGTGGAGTGACGAGGCGAATCCGAATCCTGGAGAGAGACAGAGAAATCATAAAAAGAGATAGATGAGGGAAAGAGAGAGAGAGAAAAGATACAAATTATAAAAAGAGAAAGATGAGAGGAATCGGGGGAGGGAGAGAATGAAGGAGAGGAGGTGTTTGGATTACAGAGTACTCTGCCAGCTAGCTGGTTCCTCTCTCAGACCCAGTCTGGATACCTTCAGGCTTCAAACAGGAGAAACAGGAAGAACATCACAGATACAACAGAGTGCTGATGAGCCGATCCTAATGTTTCTCCTGCCTGCACCGCCTAAACGTGACCCAGCTCTCACAGACTAGAGCCGGACCAGGCAGACTGCTCCCTGGAGAGACGCCATTTTGGCTTCTATGTGTGTGTGTGTGTGTGTCAGTAGCATAGCCTGAATTTAATTTTTGGGGGGTCCCATCTTAAAATGAGGAGGCCACTACAGAAAACAAATCATCAATTTTTAAATGTGTTATTGTAGGCAAACAGAAATCTGGGGGTCCGGTCATGTAAATGAGGGGGCCTGGGCCCCCGCAGCCCCCCTCTTGGCCACACTCCTGGTGTGTTATCCCTTTCAAACCAAACACTTGAACTACGGCTCTGATCTGCTGTTTGACTACAGATGTGAACAGGAAGCCACAATCACATCACTTACAGATCACACCGGGGGCAACTGCTGCCGTGGCAACACGCCTCCCATGTTTTTCTGCCTTCCACATCATCAGCCAATGACCAGATTGATTGACCAGAAGTAATTGTCCGAAGCAAGAAAACAAACACACACACTTTCTGCCAACACAGCAGAACCGGCCAATCAGGGACCTTGACTTAAAGAGCTGTGGCGCTCGAACACATCGACTGGTCGCCTCATCATGGTCAGGAATCTGGTACACGATTGGTTCAGTCAGATGTGTTAGTGCTAGGCTCTGCACCCCTGATTGGCTGCCCCAGAGAGCAGAGGCGGGAGGGAGGAACACAGTGAGAACAGCTCCTCTGCAGGCCTCAGTCCCCCCCTCATCCCCTCTGCGGAGGGAGGAAGTGGGACACATGAGTTTATTACTGTGCTTCAACGTTGGGGTTCACCTCAAGTTCAGTTTGGTTCAAATTCAGGAGGGGATTCAAAACCCTGATAGAGACATTTTTAAAAAGGCACAATTTGAATGGCCTGCTACGCATCTTTACATCATTAAATACATTTATTTTCAGGAATTTTTGTTTTTAAACGTCTTTCCTGGGTTTGACTGTTTGAGATGGAGCCAACCCCAACCTTGCTTTCATCATGTTTCACACAGACCAACACACAGCTTCCATCCTCACTGGTCTCTACTCGTCTCTACCGGCAGTCTTTTTTGTGCCTCTACTGTCTCTACTGTGAGAGTGAAGCAGGATTCTGAGAGCAAAGACCGTCCATGTCAGAGTTGTGACCACTCGAGATGTCCAGATATACACGCAGCGGTCAAACCAGCTATGGACACGCCTTCTACAGTACCCAGACCAACTGGCACTGTCCTCCCTCCACGGCCAAATACAAATCAACACTAAATAAACACCTATTGGTTTATCATCCGGTTGGATCTGTACTTTATAAAAACTGTTTCTATCAGGGCTATCTGATCTTCAAACTAGCAGTTGTCATGTTCAGAAACATGGCTGGGAGTCCACCAGGGGGCGGTGTGGAGGCAGAGAGAGGCATGCTGGGTAGAGGGCGGTCAGAGGAGCACCATTCCAACGTGAACACACGGGATGAGGAGGAGAGCTGTGGAGGGTGGAGGGGGGTGGAGACTGTGGCTGGTCGTCTGGACTCCCACCAGCAGGGGCAGCGTGACAGTGAGAAGCCTTCAGATGCTGCTGCTGATGCCGCTGGCGTTGAAATGGTGCACGTGGAGGTGAGTGGGGTGGGGGGTGGGGGGGAGGGGGGTGGCACGAGGGGGAAAGCTTCACATCTATGTGTGTGTATGTCTGTGTGTATGTGTGTGTGTTTTGAGTGTGCGTGTGTGTGTCCTTGTGTTTGTGTTTACTTGTGTTTGGGTGCATGTGTGTGTATGTGTGTGTACGTGCTTGTAGGAGTGTGTGAGAGTGTGTGTGTGTGTGCTGACATTACCTTCATCTTACTAAGCAGGGTCCTTAAAGCCCTTTTCAGATCGGGGGTCTTCTCCGATGGCGACACGGCCTGCCACTGGAGAGGAAAGTTACAACTCAGCGCCCGGCCCAGAGCTCACATGCTGGGGGGGCAGGGGGGTCTGGAGTGGGGCGAGGGGGACGGGGGGGATGGCGAGATGGGGCAATAGGGCTCCCTAGGAATGGGGTGGGAGGGGGGGTAAGTTTCTCCTAGGCACCAAACCAGGGTCAGCTTGTTCACCACTAAGACCCAGGATACAGAGGAGGTCCAACAAACTGAGCCTGGTTCAGAGAGCTCAGTCCAGCCACCCAGCTGGCGTCTGGGGGAGGAGGTGGAGGCCAGCCAGGCCAGCGGGGGCGCTAGAGGCAGGATGAGCAGGCCCAGGGGCCACGGAGGATGGCTGGATGGTTGAGGTTGAAGACGTCCAAAAGCACAGATCTAGAATCAGTTTGATCCTGATGGTTTCATCAGAGGGACCAGCGATGCGTCTGATCCTGGATCAGAGTTTAGGGACAACTTCTGATTGGTTGAGCCTCCGAGGGGTGTGGTATGGCTGAGGACAGGAGTCAGGGGGGAAACTGGTCAGTTTCACCAACCAATGGGATGAGAGCCAGAAAGGGCAAAGGAACACTGGGATGTGGTGGATAGGTGATTGGTGGGGAAGGGAGGGAGGGGCAGAATTATGGCCAAAACATTGATGCCTGATATTGTTCTACTGTCTGTCATTCCATCGTTTGCTACTGGGGAGAATCCAGCAAGTGTTCTCTGCTTTCTTAAGAGTGCTGTTAAACACCAGAGCATCACATCTTCTCTGCTCACAACCAGATACAACCAGACAGCCCCTACCATCTCCTCCAGCTACAGGGTGTATGGAAACACACTCAGCTGTGCGTTAGTCAGTAGCATCTCTAAGTTAGTAAGAGCTGCAGAAGCCCCAGGGAGACCTGGGGGGGGGGAGGGACTCACCTCTCTGTCGAACTGGGACAGGGGGGCGTCGCTGCACCCGTCCATGCCCCCCCCGGACGACAGCGAGCTCTCGGAGGGAGAGGTCATGGTCTGACGCTTGGAGCTGTAGCTGCCTCCAGACAGCTCCCTGCGCAGCGCACTGCCGTTCTGGGACGAGGAACCTGGAGGGAGAGAGGGAGGGAGATGTGTTACATGTGTATGTGTGCATACATGTGTGTGTGCGCCTCTGTAGTGTGTGTGTGTGTGTGTGTGTGTGTACTCACGTATGCCCAGTCCACTACTAGCACTCATGGACCTGCCAGGCTCCGCCCTGTTCTTGGTGATGGAGGGGATGCTGACGGAGCCGCTGAACCCAGCCCGGCTCTCCTGAACACGGGCGTTCTGAGTTAGAACACACACACCAGCAGGGAACACACACACACACACCAGCAGGGAACACACACACCAGCAGCAGCCAGAGGGACGGAGGATGGAGACAGAGACAGAGATGGAGATGATGAGATCACAGGCATGATCCACTCTGATCACCAGGACCACATGATCAAATGACATCACAGATGTGCAGAACGCTGGACATGAATACAGGTTCTGACAGGTTCTATCAGAAAACTGAGTGCTCGTCTTCACATAAAGGTGAAGGGGATTGTATAGTGTGATCACAGTTAAAACAGACAGAAAGACAGGTAAACAGATAGCAGACAGACAGATAGCAGGCAGACAGATAGCAGGCAGACAAGACAGGTTGCAGACAGACAGACAGGTTGCAGGCAGACAAGACAGGTTGCATACAGACAGGTTGCATACAGACAGGTTGCAGACAGACAGGTTGCAGACAGACAGACAGACAGGTTGCAGACAGACAGACAGGTTGCATACAGACACACACACAGGTTGCAGACAGACAGACAGGTTGCAGACAGACAGACAGGTAGCAGACAGACAGACAGGTTGCAGACAGACAGACAGACAGGTAGCAGACAGACAGGCTCTCACCATGGGCAGGTCTTTGAGGATCTGGATCCCGTCTCCAGGGCCCATGTGGGCCACGTGGTTGAAGTTGGTGGGGTTGGAGATCAGCTTGTTCCTCATCTCTGGGTCTCTCAGCATCTCCCTGTGCAGGACACATACACACACACACAAAGTTAACACAGGCACACACACACTCATATATACACACACAGTATGTCAAACACAGGCATATACACACACACTTCTGAATAACCTCAGAGCGCCCTAGAAGCCAGTGAACGCTCCAGTGGAGAGGGAGATTGAGTGGACTTGATGAGCATCATGCCTACAGCTGTTCACTGGAGGAGAAGCTGTTTCTGCAGTCTATATACAAGCATATATACTGTATGTGTACAGAGGTCAGTACAAAACACACTATTAGGGGTAATGTCATTTGTAGGGGTCTAGTATGTAGTGGTCCAGTATGTAGTGTCTAATATGTTGTGGTCTAGTATGTAGTGTGTAGCGTGTAGTGTACCTCCTCTGCTGCAGTCTCTCCTCCTCTGGGACTCTGAAGGAGAAGCGTCTCTTGTTGTTCAGACTACGAACCATCTGCTTCCTGCTGTTATCAGACGTCTCCGGAACAACCAGCTCATCTCCCTCTGTCACGACAGCAACACGCTCACATCAACAACACCATCTTCATCATCAACAATGCCATCTTCATCATCATCAACGCTATCTTGATCATCACAAAACAACACCACCATCCTCGTCCTCACGACTTTGTGACAGTTGGTGTTCTCTGGTGAGTACTGGTGCATGTGGAGGAACAGAGGGCTTCTCTGGTGTGTCGTGTGTGAGTCGGCTGTGTGTGAGCCGGCTGTGTGTGAGCCGGCTGTGTGTGAGCCGGCTGGGAGCTCCTACCTGCTGTCTTGTTTCTGAAATAGATCAGCCTGACCGTCTCCAGCCCCAGCAGGTTCAGAGAGCCGTCACAGTTCAGGGGTCGCACCTACAGGGGTCACACAGAGGTCAAGGGTCAAACAAAGTCACACTCTGTTCAAAACGGTGTCAGTATCCAGTCAGTTCTCTAGTGCACGTGTGTGTGTGTGTGTGTGTGTGTGTGTGCGAGCGTGTGTATGTGTGTGTCACCTTCTTCAGAGGGATGGACTGGATCCATTCCATGGTGTTGACGTCAAACACGTCCACAGCGTTCTCACTGTACACTGACAGGTAGGGGGCGTTGTAGCCTGGAGGACAGGAAACAGCCGGGTCACTTCCTCTCAGACACACACACACTGCAGCTAGCGGCATTCCTACTTCACTGGCTGCACCGCTTAGTTCAGAAGCTAGACGTCAGTTTAGAATTGAACTTGACTGTTGCCGTTTCGGAAAAACAGGAAGCAAACAGACCGAAATTCTCTGAATATATTCTGTGATGGACAGTAACAGACTGTTCCAGTGTCGTACAGCTATTCCCCCGCCTGACCACACGCCGTGGGGGGTCACAGGGTCAAAGGTGAACTCACATGCGGAGAGGGGCACGGCGGGCCACATGAGCTCCTGCTGGCGCGAGCGGCGCCCCTGGGAGTCCACGTAGACGCCGATGGAGGCGAAGCACAGCAGCAGCTCCTTGGTGGAGATCTCCACGGCGCAGAGCGCGTCCAGGGCCTGCTGGGAGATGAAGGCCAGCGTGTGGTCGTCCGGGTGCAGCAGGCTGACGGGCGCCACGTCGCCGTGCACACTGTAGCGGGTGAAGCCCGCCTGGTAGCCCACGCACAGACGCTCGCTCAGCAGGCCCATCCACTGCACCGGGCCCGGAGCCTGCAGCTCCCTCAGGCGGCGGTGCCGGGCCTTGGTCTTGTTCACCTGGGAGGGGGTGGGGGAGCGGAGGAGGGTGGGGGTAGGAGTAGAGGTGGGGGCAGAAGAGGGCAGAGAGCAGAGGAGGGGGGCATTTAGGAGGTTGGATAGAAATTCACACAAGTTCATTTATATCTACAGAAACAAGCAGGAATCAAAGAACTTCCTGCCTTCTTGCGTGTACTGATAAAAAATGTATCTGGTGGAAATGACTGTAAAATCCTTAAAATATCCTAAATATGCAGGTGGAAGGTGCAAACCAAGTACAGAGGCTAGAGTCTACCTCGTAGCAGATGACCTGTCTCTTCATGGCCACGCAGAGGCAGGTGAGCGAGCCGTTCCGCACCGGGCCGGACACCACGGCCTGGCAGCCCTTGGTCTCCACCAGCTTGTAGGAGTCCACCTCCCGGCCGTCCAGCGCTGCCATGGGAACGAGGCGGACGTGACGGTTCCTCCCGGAGATGACGGCCAGCAGCTGCTCCTGGGGGATCAGGTCCACATGGTGAACCTTCTTGTTGTCCCCCACACGGATGATCTCTGCAGAGGAGGGAGGTGAGGGTGGAGGAGGGAGGAAGGACGTGAGGGTGGAGGACGGAGGTGAGGGTGGAGGAGGGAGGAAGGAGGTGAGGGTGGAGGAGGGAGGTGAGGGTGGAGGAGGGAGGAAGGAAGGAGGAAGAGGGTCATTAAAAGCCTTTTTTGGAATTTGGAGAATAACAAAGAAGAAGCTACTTCTTAATGGGACCTGAAGTAGGCTGCAGTGTAATATAAGATGAGTCTTACCATCTTTGGTGACATGGATGACATAAAGGCCTTCCTCATTGCCCAGGGCAACGCGTTCGTGATCTGAGAAAACAAAAGAGGATGTTTAGTGAGGAAGACGAGGAGAAATCCTTCAGTTAACGAGAGCCGACCCTCGGGAACTGAACTCAATTGTTATAGTGGCTAAATTGTATTGTTATTTAGTTTGTGGACATTGTCAGATGTTGTTGTGCAGCTGGAGCTTAGCGGTGGAAGACAACATGAGGACACGGCAGCAGGCAGAAGCAGCTGTATGATGGCCGACTGCTGCAGCTCTGTAATGAGGAGAGCTGCTCTTATGGGCACAGATAATAACAGCCTAGTGCACGGTCAAAATAAAGAGTGTGTGTGTGTGATTGTTTGGTTGTGTGTGTGTGGGGGGGGGGGGGACATTTTCTAGAACCCCACAATGTCAAGTGCTATTTCTAGAGAATTTTAGGAGGTTGAGTGTTAGAATTAGGGTTAGAATAAGTCTTAGGGTTAGAATTACATGAAGGGTTAAGTTTAGGGTTAGAAGTCAGGGATAACCTGATTTTGAAGCCATTGGGAGCCGACGGTCAGCCCTCACTAGGATGTGTGAGTGTGTGTGTGAGTGTGTGTGTGAGTGTGTGTGTGTGAGTGTATGTGTGAGTGTGTGTGTGTGTGAGTGTTACCTATGATAGCAGCAGACTGGGTGGTCTTGATGAGGGGCAGGGTGCTGTCGTAGGCCTCTTTAGGAACGTAGACAAAACGCTCCTTCAGCTTGTTCTTCTTCAGGATGCGATGCAGCTCGTTCAGAAGCCCCACCCACTTGTTCCTCTCGTGGTCGCTGTCCGCCAGGATCAGGATGGAGGGCTTGTGGCTGCTGGAGGGCGACAGCTGGGACGCCGTCACCTACAGGTCAAAGGTCAGGGGTGGGAGGATCCAGAAAATTGAAAAGGTAAGATAGTCTGATGATGTTTTCATTTTGCAGATGCATTTTGTGTGAGATCAGGAAACTCACCCTGAAGATGCAGGGGATGTCCTTGCGACTGGCGTGGATGACATCAGAGGCTAGGACTGAGCTGACACAAAACTCCTCATCCCTGGAGAGAGAAGAGAGAGAGATGAGAGAGAGACCGATTGTGAGTAGGAATTGTAGTTCTTTACCTCCATGTTTAAGACCTGGGTGTTTATGGGAGTTGTAGTCCTGTACCTCATGTCTATGACCTGGCTGACCACCACACTGGGCTGAGTGGCTTTGCCTTCTCCAAGCTCGTACAGGAACAGCTTGAAGTCGCACACCACGGCTACCGCCCGCTGCCAACCCTTCTTCACCCCCGTGGGCTTGGGCACCTGGACACACAGGACAACACCTGTTCAGACATCCCATAATGATGTTCTCTGGAGGAGGGGATCCCTGAAGGAACTTCTCCTGAGGTTTCCTGCAGTTCTGTTCTCTCTATGAGAAGTTTTCAGTCTTCTCTGAGGGTTTAGGTCAGCCATCATCAGAGCTCGATCTATGAAGGCTTTTCCGACGCTGCTTTTTAAAAACCATCTCTACAACCAAAGTTCGAATTTGACAGGTGAAACGACAAACACAGGTTGACTGTTCTATCAAGACACTGATCAACACTAGATCAGTGGACAAACACAATGTTGTGGTGGCCTCCCCCGGCCCTGCCTCCCCCGTGCCCTGCCTCTCCCGTGCCCTGCCTCCCCCGTGCCCTGCCTCCCCCGGCCCTGCCTCCCCCGTGCCCTGCCTCTCCCGTGCCCTGCCTCCCCCGTGCCCTGCCTCCCCCGGCCCTGCCTCCCCCGTGCCCTGCCTCCCCCGTGCCCTGCCTCCCCCGTGCCCTGCCTCCCCCGGCGTGTCTCACCCTGACGTGGCCCTCATAGGCGGTGCCGATGCCCCTCTGGGGGTCGATGCCCAGGGGACCCTTGGTCTGGTCCTGGGGCACCGGACACACGGCTGGGGCCTTGTCTGCACACGTCACATGACACGAGAAGTTGCACACTGCGGAGAGGATAAGAGGAAGAAGAGGAGGAGAGAGAGACAGAAGAGGAGGGCAGGAGAGAGACCGAAGAGGATTTGACAGATTTTAAACAAATGATTTTGCAGTTTTAACAGATTCCCAGGGTCTAAGGAGACTGTGTGTGTGGACGAGGGATGAGGAAGAGGGTCGAGCGGCTACCTTCACAGGTGCATCCCTGGCGGATGAGGCCCACCATCAGAGATGTGCACTGGTTGCACTTGGTGGGAGTGTTGAACGACTTCACGACAAACTGGTGGGCTTTGGGCTGTGGGGGATGAGGCCGTTAGAAAGAGGAGGAGTCAGTCAGACAGCAGTTACCCTTGGTTTCTTACATGTGTTTATCACTTTTATCCACCAACAGATCTATTTTCTATTTTCAAAGTACTTTAAACTACGTTTTCACAGCTATGTCGAACCATGTGATGCACTGTTTTACAGTAAATACTGTGTGTGACTGATGTATCTACAGTCTTTAGGAGTATTTGTGAGTGTGAAACGTCCCGAGTATTCTGACGTCAGGAGTATTGATGAGTATTAACACCAGATCTGACCTTGGGGGAGGAGCGCCCGATGCTGCCGTAGCCTGACCTCATGGTGGGCGTCTGGACGGGGCGAGGGTGGTCGATCAACTGCAGCACAGCAACACAGTATCACACACAGCACAGCAACACAGTATCACACACAGCACAGCAACACAGTATCACACACAGCACAGCAACACAGTATCACACACAGCACAGCAACACAGTATCACACACAGCACAGCAACACAGTATCACACACAGCACAGCAACACAGTATCACACACAGCACAGCAACACAGTATCACACACAGCACAGCAACACAATATCACACACAGCACAGCAACACAATATCACACACAGCACAGCAACACAGTATCACACACAGCACAGCAACACAGTATCACACACAGCACAGCAACACAGTATCACACACAGCACAGCAACACAATATCACACACAGCACAGCAACACAGTATCACACACAGCACAGCAACACAATATCACACACAGCACAGCAACACAGTATCACACACAGCACAGCAACACAGTATCACACACAGCACAGCAACACAGTATCACACACAGCACAGCAACACAGTATCACACACAGCACAGCAACACAGTATCACACACAGCACAGCAACACAGTATCACACACTGCACAGCAACACAGTATCACACACAGCACAGCACAGCATGGGGGTCATGTTTGGGGGGGTCATGTTTGGGGGGGTCATGTTTGGGAGCCATGCCGACCTCAATAGGCTCCATGTCGCTGGCCATGGAAGGCGACCTCGAACGAGACTTCAGGTGGGACTTAGAGTCCTCGTCCCGGGATGGAGTGTTGGAAGGAGTGAAGTCCACCGAATCCATCTAGAAAACAGACATGAAAGAGGGAGGGAGTGTTAGAGAGATAGAAATATGAGTTGCTGCACCACAAGGGACCACAGACCACCATCCATGCTGAGGAGGAGAGGAAAAAGACAGAAGGAGAGGCAGAGAAGAGAGGAGAATATAAGAGGAGGTGAGAAGGGGAAAGGAGAGCCACCAGACCAGGAACAGCGTTCTACATTTGTGGTCAGAAAGATCAAACGGCACGTTCATGGAGTGCGTTTATACCACAGACGTCCTGGACAGCTAGCATCCACACTGACATCCCCCAGCCAATGAGCATGCTTCCCTGGCAACAGAAGGGTCCAGGAACTTACACCATGCTCAAGACTTCCACACACTTTTACAAAGGAAAATTGCAAAACAGGTAGCATGTCCATTCACTGCGCCCAGGAGACCTTAGGTTGGGGTTGTAAAAGGCCAGGGTGGCTTTAACTCTGCCGAAGTCCCATGCAACACAACACAGGAGCACCCACAAGCATGCAACGAGACAGGAGGAGGAGTCTGGGGAGGGAACGTGACGAGGCATGGCCAGTCAGGTGCTTACACGTCTGCCTTTGCTAGCTGGCCCGATGGATGGAGAGCGCTTGGGTGGAGGAAGAGAAAGATGAGAGAAAGAGATTAATATTGGGAGAGAGGAAAAACCATAAACGAATTGATTTACTATACAAAGGACTGCTAACATGGAAGGTCTGGAGCACTTTCCACAAGGGTAGAAGACAAGCAGAGTTTGGAGTGACACAGAAGGGTAGAATTGGTATTAATAATGGCATGTGCAGTAGGAGCTGTTTGGAAGGGAAAGACCAGTAACTAGCTAAAAGTGAGAGCTAACTAGATGTGTGTGCCTGGGTTTATAGCCCTCAGACTATCAAGCACAGCCATAACAAATCACTACCACTACTCAAGACTCTAGGAGCAACCATAGCTGTGTATGACAGCGTAACACACACACACACAGACCCACATCCCCCCCCCCCCCCCCCTGACACACAAACCGAAAGCACGTTCTGAGCCTGCAGAGGAGGCTAGCTACAGCTGGCTCCAGCCTACAGCTAGCAGCACACAGATCCCTCACTGCACCCAGACATGACTTACATCTTCCCAAAACTCTATTAAAGAGGACGAGGAGGAGGAGAAAGAGTCCTGACGTACCAGAACATGAGAGCAAGGAGAACCACAAAACAAAGACAGAAAGACAAAGAAATGTGAGCAGGAATCAAAAGAAAACAAACTTTGACTGTCAGAAATAGATGGTTTGAAAGTAAGAGTGAGCAAAACTGAAAGGCAAAAAGTCAGTTGTCATTTGCCCATAAACACAGTATGAGTGACAGAGACTCTGCTGCTGAATGACGAGTAGGAGAGTAGGGGAGGAGAGAAGAGGAGGGAAGAGAGAGGAGGGGAGGAGAGAAGAGGAGGGAAGAGAGAGGAGGGGAGGGGAGGAGAGGAGGGAAGAGAGAGGAGGGGAGGGGAGAAGAGGAGGGAAGAGAGAGGAGGGGAGGGGAGAAGAGAAGAGGAGGGAAGAGAGAGGAGGGGAGGAGAGAAGAGGAGGGAAGAGAGGAGGGGAGGGGAGAAGAGGAGGGAAGAGAGAGGAGGGGAGGGGAGGAGAGGAGGGAAGAGAGAGGAGGGGAGGAGAGAAGAGGAGGGAAGAGAGAGGAGGGGAGGAGAGAAGAGGAGGGAAGAGAGAGGAGGGGAGGAGAGAAGAGGAGGGAAGAGAGAGGAGGGGAGGGGAGGAAGAGAGGGAAGGAGAGAAGGGATGGGAGTTGAGGGAAAGAGAGAGGAGGAGAGGGGATGAGAGGAGGAGAGGAGAAGGGAGGGGATCCTTACATCAAACTGGTCCAGTGCTGAGGTGGGGGCGTTCAGGAAGGCCAGGAAGGAATTCTGGGAGTCCTGGTGTTTCACACCTGCAGACGACACCACACACACACACACTGATATACTGAGAGAGTATAAGGAGTATGATAGTTTAACACAGTATAAGGCAGTATAACACAGTGTAAGGCAGTATAAGAGAGTACAGTGAGAGCGTGTCTCACCCCGGCGCAGACGAAGATCCTCTGTCTCCTTCTTCAGTCGCTCCATCTCAGCCAGCAGCTCCTGGTTCCTGGTCTCCACCTCCTGCAGTTTACTGAGGAACCAGAGAGAGAGAGGGAGAAAGAGAGAGGGAGACAAGATCATTTCATAGTTTATTTAGCATTTCACCCAGAGATCATTCAGCAGCTGCCCTGCCAGAGTGGTCAGACAGACAGACAGACACAGAGAGAGACAGAGACAGAGACAGAGAGAGAGAGAGGGAGACAAGATCATTTCATAGTTTATTTAGCATTTCACCCAGAGATCATTCAGCAGCTGCCCTGCCAGAGTGGTCAGACAGACAGACAGACAGACAGACAGACAGACAGACAGACAGACACAGACACAGAGAGAGACAGAGACAGAGACAGAGAGAGACAGAGAGACAGAGAGACAGAGAGAGAGAGAGAGAGAGAGACAGAGAGAGAGAGAGAGAGAGAGAGAGAGAGAGAGAGAGAGAGAGAGAGAGAGAGAGAGAGAGAGAGAGAGAGAGAGAGAGAGAGAGAGTCGTACCACTCGGTGGAGATGTTGGAGGCCTTGACCTTGTTGAGCTCATCCTGGATGCTCTGCTTGGCTTTGATCTCGGCGTCCAGGGCTGACTGCAGCTCCAGACGAGCAGACATGTCCAGCTTGGCGAAGCGCCGCATCTTCCAGGGCATGTCCTGATGGAGGGAGAGAGACAGAGGGAGACAGAGGGAGGGAGGGAGAGAGGGAGAGAGAGGGAGGGAGAGGTAGAGAGAGGGAGACACAGGGAGAGAGAGGGGGAGAGATAGTGAGAGATAACGTTGATGAAGGAACATGAAGGGAGAGTCAGTGTAGAACATCTGAGGGACATGGGGCTACAGAGTGTGTGTGTGTGTGTGTGTGTGTCTAGTTCTGTGTGTGTGTTACCGTAGCTCGGGCTCCCAGGCTGGTGTTCCTCAGTCCCTCCAGCTCCTCAGTCATCTTGGTGGCCAGAGCCTGCAGATATCCTCGAGCATCCTTCTCATCGCTCACCCTGAACCACACGCACACACGCGCACCAAAACACAACATACTGAGCACCTTGTCTGCTTCCTGCACATGCACATATGCCCCACTAGAGGTCCCCATAGTCAACATGTCTGCAACAGCTCTCTCCACTTCCTGTTTCTATCCATGCTGCTGCCTGGAATGTGAGGCAGGGGGCGCCACTCACCACTGGTTCACCACAATAACACCGGCCCTGTCCGGGATGTGTGCATGTGGTTGTTTGTGTTTGTGTCAATGTGTGTCTGTGAGTGTGTGTGTGTGTTTGTGAATGTTCCAGGATAAATGATGTGAATGATATGTGTCTGTGTGTGGTTGTTCCTGCGTGTGTGTGCGTGTGTCTGTGTGTGTGTTTGGAATGTGTGATATGTAAAGATGGCAGGCTTGCCCATGTGAACAGCCCAGCAGCTGTTCTAGGGATGGTTCAGGCCATCTTTATGATCTCTGAATGATGTGGAACCTTTGGACTCATCATACTAGATCCCAATAAGGTCCACACACACACGGAACATTACATTTAGTCATTTAGCAGACGCTCTTATCCAGAGCGACTTACAGTTAAACATTACATTAAAAGAACATACAGTGTGTGTGTGTGTGTGTACGCATGCATATGTTACTGTGAGTGTGTGTGTGTGTATGCTTGTCTGGTCTGTTTGATTGTGAGTATGCATGAGAGAGAGAGTGTGTGTGTTTGTGTCTATGTGTATGTTTGCATGGGTGTGTGTGTGTGTGTGTGTGCCTCCTCACCACTGGATGATCTCAGTGATCTGGGCCTCCCAGTGGGTGACGCTCTCCTTCTTGTCGGCCAGCTCCCTCATCTCCTCCTCCAGCTGCCGGTTGCTACCGCTCAGCTTCTCAAACATGGACGTCAGCTACACAACAACAACAACAACAACATAATCATCATCAAAAACAACAACAACATTCTCCTTTCTGTATCCAGGCAGCTCACTGGATACTGAAAGTCAACTGTTATCATGATCATCATCAATATGGTGGAAGGGAAACTGGTATGACAGGAGTAGGAGGAGAGAGAGAGGAGAGAGAGAGGAGAGAGAGAGGAGAGAGAGGGTGGAGGAGGGAGGACAGGCGGGAGGACAGGAAGGAGACACAGGAGAGGGAAGAGAGTGAGGAGAGAGGACAGAGAGAAGAGGAGAAGAGATAGAGGAGAGGGAGGGAGGGAGGGAGGGAGGGAGGGAGGGAGGGAGGGAGGGAGGGAGGGAGGGAGGGAGGGAGGGAGGGAGGGAGGGAGGGAGGGAGGGAGGGAGGGAGGGAGGGAGGGAGGGAGGGAGGGAGGGAGGGAGGGAGGGAGGGAGGGAGGAGAGGGAGGAGAGGGGTCCTCGGACACCCAAGGTCACCTAAATCATATTCAGTAGATGTCAGTACTGGAGAACATGGGGGACGTGGGAGAAGAAGGGGGAGGGTGGAGCTGCAGAGGAAGCTAAACAGGGAACAGCATGGGAGGAGGGCAGGGAGGGGGAGAGAGGAGGGCAGGGAGGGGGAGAGAGGAGGGCAGGGAGGGGGAGAGAGGAGGGCAGGGAGGGGGAGAGAGGAGGGGAGGGAGGGGGAGAGAGGAGGGCAGGGAGGAGGAGAGAGGAGGGCAGGGAGGGGGAGAGAGGATGGCAGGGAGGGGGAGAGAGGAGGGCAGGGAGGGGGAGAGAGGAGGGGAGGGAGGGCGAGAGAGGAAGGCAGGGAGGGGGAGAGAGGAGGGCAGGGAGGGGGAGAGAGGAGGGGAGGGAGGGGGGAAGAGAGGAGAGCAGAACCTAAGCCAAAAAACAGTAAGATGGTGAGCAGAGAGAGGACAGGAGGTTGGAGGTTTAAGACAACACAGCAGAGAGCCAGAGAGTGGCTTATATCACAGAGCAGTTCTGGCTGGAAGGTCCCTGCTCTCTGATACATCCCACCGGCGGATCAGCACTGTTCATTGGTACCTTGTGTCCTGGCTTTACAACAGAACTGGAGGTATGTGCAACAACAGAATATGGAATAAGGGAGTGTTGTGTTCCATCACTAGCACTCAGGTTCCATGTGTTCCAAATTTCCACATGCGCCCCCCACCCCTCCACCCATCAACTTCAAGGCATTGCTCCATATTTAATACACAGAACCGCAGAATCCAAACAGAACTTTTATCCGATATGTCAGAACTCCTAAGAAATTATTTGACTTGGGAACTTCCATTCCCCTGTTCTCATTGTTCACTGTCTCCAAAGTCAATAGTGTGGAAGCTTAGCATTCCATTTGAGTGCGTGTGTGGGACCATGGTGGGTTTTACGGGGGGGATATTGAGCAGTGATTACACTGCCTATGTCAGAAGAGAGGGAAGAGGAGGAGGGGGAGAAGGTGGGGGGGGGTGAAAGAATATAAATGTCTTACAGGGTTACTTAAGGTTAGGACTGTGTGTGTCCGGGTGTATATATATGTAAACATGTGTGTGTGTGTGTCTAACCTTGTCCAGCTCGCTGGAGAGCTTCTTGTTCTCCTCAGTGAGTAGAGTCCTCTCCCTCTCATACTTCTGTTTGTACTCCGACTCAAACTCCTCGCGCTCGCTTTGGCTGTTACACAAAATAACACAAATAAAACACTTTCATCACATACTCAAACTGCCACAAATCCATCATATTAAAGTATTGTCCTCTGATAGTGTTTAAAACACATACCAGATCAAATCTGTTCAATCTAACCACTTAACATCAAGATCTTCAGTCAAATAATCAGAGAACAAGTTTGCAAGCTTCCTGCTAAAACTAAGACTGGGATTGTTGTTTTGTTTTGAAGGTTTCTGGTTGTACTGGGATAAGGAAAGGGATTCAGAACCAGGGTAGGGTAGCAGGCGAGCAGACTATCGGTGCTAATGCTACACAGGGGCACAGGGATTCAGAACAAGGCTAGCAGGCTAGCTGACTACCAGAGCTAATGCTACACAGGGGCACAGGGATTCAGAACAAGGCTAGGCTAGCAGGCTAGCTGACTACCAGAGCTAATGCTACACAGGGGCACAGGGATTCAGAACAAGGCTAGGCTAGCAGGCTAGCTGACTACCAGAGCTAATGCAAAACAGGGGCACAGAGGTTAGGATGAGTTATCCAAAATTACCTCATGTAACCCTCGCTGTTGGAGAGAGGAAAGAAACAAATCACCTTGGTCCAGATGTATACTTATAGACTTTTTTAGGACTTGTTGGTTTCCACACACACACACACACACACAGCAGGACATTCAATCATACATACATTGTGAATACACACAAAAAACACCACATACACACTAGAGATGTATCCGAAGCCGAATTTGTTATTCAGATTAGCATTATACCATCGAATTTTTTTTATTTTGATTAAATACTCCTGTTTGTTGATACAAAAAATAAACATGAACTGTCAAGAAACACGATAAAAACGACTTCCAGCTCCACCCGTTTCCGTTCTATCCGAAAACAGATGTGTCAACCTCCCCACCCACCCACCCACCCCACCCACCCCACCCCACCCACACACACACCCACACACACACACCTCTCTCGGCGTGTCTTGTCCAGCTTGTCTCGGAGCACCAGGATCTCCTTCTGCAGGGTGAGCTGCTGGCTCTCGGCCTCCCTCAGCTCCTTCCTCAGGGCCTTGAGCTCGGCGGCATGCTGGGCCTCGCGCCGCCCGCGCTCCTCCTCCAGCAGCACGGCCTTCTTCTCCAGCTCCGCGCGCATACGGCCCGCCTCCGGGCCCGCCTCCAAGCCCACCGCCCCCGACGCAGGGCCCACCGGCTTCTGCTGTGGGGGGGGGGGAGAGGGACACATGAGGTGTGTGTGTGTGGTGTGTTTGAGGTGTGTGTGTGTGGCGTGTGTGTGTGTGTCCTACCTTCATTCCTTCCAGTTCGTCCTCCAGCTGTCTGCTATACTGCTCGCTGCGTTCTCTCAGCTTCCTCTCCTTCTGGGCTTCTGCTGTCTGCTCTTCAAACTGGGCCTCGAGCTGCACACACACACACACACACAGACAAAGACACGCACACACAAGCCAGAGTACTGAGTCAAGCTACATCTATAAGATATACATACCAAAACTTCCCACCACACCACACCTACACAAACACACCCTCCACACACAGCCCCATCCTCCACACACCACAGTACACTACCACGAGCACGGCGTCTACTCTACCTCCTTCCTGCCCCTCTCTGCCTTGCGCACCTCGGCCCGCAGGCCCTCCACCCTCTGGGCCAGAGCCTCCATCTCCTCCTCGCGGTCGCGGAGCTGCCTGCCCAGCCGCTGCTTGGCCGTGCGCAGCTCCGTCAGCCGCTCGTTGAGCTCGGAGAACTCGTGCAGGGCCAGCTTCCTCTGGGCCTGCGCCTCCTTCAGCTCCCTGGTCTGGGCCTTCAGCTTGTCGCTCGCCTCCATCAGGTCCTGGAGGAGGGGAGAGGTGGGTGAGGGAGGGGGCATGCGTGCATGTACTTACACACACACACACACACCCATACACACGCATGCATGTGTACATATACAAGCAGACACACACACACATTTTCACGTACACACACCTTCCACACACTTCTAGGTGTGTGTGTGAGTGAGAACCCACCTTGTGCAGGTCGTCTCTCTCCTGCGTGAGGTTCTTCATCTGCTTCTCCATGCTCTTCATGTGTTTAGAAGAATCCTCCAGGTCTCTCCGAGCACTAGACACCTCATCCAACTGCTGCTCCAGCTGGCCCGAGTCTGACACACACACACACACAAAGTTTGGGTACTGTGTGTTGTACATAAAGGGACTGTGTTGTGTGTAAAAAGTTACATTGGATGTAGATGGTTCTGACAGCAGTACTGGAGCTCCCAGCTGTGAGTTCTGACCTGCAGGTGTGTGTGTGTGTACAGGCTGGAGGCTGACTTGCAGGTGTGTATGTGTGTGTGTGTACAGGCTGGGTGTGGGTTCTGACCTGCGATCTGCTTCTTGAGGAGGTCGATCTCCGTCTTCAGGCTCCGTATTTCCACCTCCCTGCTGGGGGAGAGGGGCGGGGCGGGGCCCTCCCCGGGGCCGCCTGGGTGCTGCATGGCCTGCACGGTCTTGGTGGACTCTGCAACGCACACCAGCCAGGCAGTAGATGTGTGAGTGCGTGTGTTTGGGGGCGTTAGATAAGTGAGTGTGTGTGAGAGCGGGTGTGTGTGTGTGAGCGCGCCCCCTCACCCTGCAGCTTGCGGCTCAGTTCCAGCTTCTCCTGCTCCAGGCGTTGGATCCTGCGCTCGTACGCCTCGGTCGCCAGGCTGTCCTCCAGGCCGCGCTGCACACACACGTCCTCCTGGCCCGCCGACGGCTCCCGCAGACAGCCCCGGTCTGACAGAGTACTGGAGAGGGGACCGGGAGGGGGGGGGGGGGGGGGACGTTAGGAGGGAAAGGGGGGAGGACAGGAGGAGACAGGGGAGGAAAGGAGGAGAGGGGGGAGGAGAGGAGAGGAGTCAGACAGTCACAAGAGAGCAGAGAAAACGTAGCGGAACTAAAATAACAGAGTCATCATCATTATCTCTTAATATGGACGGGGGTGAAGAAACCGCAATAAACAAACAACTACTGTACTCTCTGTCTGGGTTGTTAAAAATAAAACAAATAAACAAGCTTTTACGCCACCTAATACCTAATTTCCTCAGGGGGTTTCAAACCGGGCGGGGGGGGGGGGTCTCCTCTACTCACCATTTACTGGTGTATGTGAAGCCCACAAAGGGCAGGTGGTGACCAGAGAACGCTGTGTGAGAGGGAGGGGGCATGGTCTCCTGAAAGACAACACACACGCACACACAGTCAGAACGCACACACACGCACACATACACAGTAAGAACGCACACACACGCACACACAGTCAGAACGCACACACACGCACACATACACACAGTCAGAACGCACATAAAAACGACAACAATAGTGAGAGAAGGATGGTTTAGGAAGGAAAGTGAGACAGAGAGAGGTAGAAGGAAGTGCTCCTCACAGAGTTCTTGAGGCAGTCGTCGTCCACGTCGAAGTTGGACGTGTCGGTCGGACTGCTCACTTCAGGGATGTAGGGGGCCTCGCACGTGCGGATGTTGTCCCAGTCAATGCCTGAACAAAGCAAAAACGGAAGCATAATCACGATAAGTAAAGAAGGAAAACACCGTGACAACCATACCTGAATAAACCGGACCCCAACGCTTTATTATTTTCTGGGTTGCGTGTCACAATATCATGTTGTACTACTTCACGACGGCTCTCTGCCCGAGAACCTCGACTTGAGACGCAGAGCGCCCCACGGAATCTTCCACCTGGCTACTGGGAGATAACCCGTACACGGGGTCATACACGGGGTCGCACACAGGGTCGTACCGGAGAAGAAAGGGTGCTGCTTAAAGTCCTCGATGCCGTTCTGTCCCAGACGGTGTTCTCTGGAACAGATCAGGCGTCTGATGAGGTCCTTAGCATCCTCCGACACGTCTGTCATCTGCACTGGGAACTGGAAACGCTCCTGGGGTCAAAGGTCAGGGGTCAGCACTTCAGAGGTGGAGTAACTAATTAGCACTGGTAACTGACATAGACTGGTTGAGTGCATACTGTAAGTTCCACCTAGTTATACCACTCAGAACCCAAAAGTGAACACTCACATTGGAACCTAACTCCTCCTGACCGCGGGTGAGGAAGGAAGGAAGGGAGGAAAGAAAGAAGGAGGGAGGGAGGAAGAGAGAGGTAGAGAAAAAGGAGGGGTCATGAAGAAAGACAGGAGACACACAGCTGAACAAAATCAACAAACCCTCAGATGACCACCCATCTATAGTTCAATGCACTCCTCGTTTCTATAACGACCCGACCAAACATCACCCTGGGGGTCCAAACAGAGGAATGTTGACAGAACGTTGTTCTCTGTGTTGTAGCCCTGGCCTCTGTCCCCGGCCTCTGGCCCCAGCCTCTGGCCCCAGCCTCTGGCCCCAGCCTCACCTTGTGGTTCATGATCTTGCCATACGTCTCCACCAGGGACTCTGCGTAGAAGGGGGTCTCTCCGTACAGCATCTCGTACATGCACACCCCCAGGGACCACCAGTCACACTCGGGGCCGTACTTGCCCTTGCCATCCTCCATCGCCTGCAGGATCTCTGGGGAGATGTAGTCTGGGGTTCCTACCGCCACGGAGGACTGGACCTGAGGGAGGGAGGGAGGGAGGGACACACAGATACTGTTGTAGCCGTTTCCTGGTTTTATATATACTGTATATATATATATATATATATATACATATGTATATATGTGTGTGTGTGTGTGGTTGTGTAGCCTGTTGAATGTGGCGTGATTTGCATTGAGTGCTTGCAGCCCTGTGGTTGTGCTGGTTGGGTGATGCCATATACTCGCCTAGTCATGGCGGCTAGTTTGTCAGTCAGTCTAGCTGTGTCGGATGGGTTGAGTTTAATGGGTTTAATGCCACTTTTGACCACACACACTATTTTGTTACGCAACGTTTATGTACAGTGGATATATAATAAATATTCAACAAGTCACGGTTGGAGTGAGTTTCAAAAACCACCACGGATTTCCCGTTCAAGGCATCTGTAGCTTCGGATGCCGTGACACACACACACACACACTCTGCTGTTTTCATCTCTGAAATGTCAGAACATCAGCTTGTAATCCAGTAGGACCGCCTGCCAAACTCAGGTTTATTTACCAGGGACCACATGACTCATGGAGCCCCAGAGTCAGGCCAAACGACTTAGTTTAGTCCCCGTCTCTCACCAGGCCCCTCGCACATCAAAGAATCCCCCCAACCCTCCGCCCCCATCCTGGGGCCCCCAAACCCTCTACCCCACCCTGGGTCAGAACAATGATACTGGAGAAGTGTCTTTACAAGTTCTCACACACACACACACACTCACAGCCCAGGAGTGGGCCTGTCTGGGGTGGATGCTGGTGACTGGAAGTGTTTGGGTTGGACCAGGGCAGGTATAAAAGAAAACTGTGTGTGTGTGTGTGTGTGTGTGTGTGTGTGTGTGTGTGTGTGTGTGTGTGTGTGTGTGTGTGTGTGTGTGTGTGAAAGTGTGTGTGAGGGTGTAGGTGTGTGTGTGTGTGTGTGTGTGTGTGTGAAGCTCACCGTTCCGTCCTCCATCAGCTTGAGACAGGAGCCAAAGTCAGCCAGGCGGATATGACCGTTCATGTCCATCAGAATGTTGTCTGGTTTTATATCCCTGAGAAGGATGAAGGGAGGGAGGAATGGAGGGAGGGAAGGAGAGAGAGACCAAAGTAAATACACTGATACCTTTGAGAGAGAGGGGGGGGGGGGAGTGAGAGAGAGAGTGATAGAGAGAGATTGATGGAGAGAGAGAGAGAGAGAGAGAGAGAGAGAGAGAGAGAGAGAGAGAGAGAGAGAGAGAGAGAGAGAGAGAGAGAGAGAGAGAGAGAGAGAGAGAGAGAGAGAGAAGAAAACAAAAGAAGCAGACAGACAGATGTGTGACAGGGAGGGTGGGGTGGTGTGGACAGTCCTAGCAGGTTACCAGGGTCAGAGGTGACCAGGTGGTGTAGTTTGGCCTAGTTGACCTGCAGTTTCCAGGGTGGTCTGCTTTACCCAGGGTCCCGGGCTAAAAATACACCTCTACTCTGATTGGTGTGTTCTACTGCTCTATGACCTCACTTCCCCTTTAGACACGACACCAGGCCTGTAAAGTGCTCTTATGTGTTCACCAAGTACATGGCGTGGCTTGCAGATATAACACCATACGTGTCCCTGTCATACACGCACACGCATGCAAACACACACACACTGGGTCGCATGACAGCATTAGTGGTGATGATGCAAATACTTCTTAATTAAGCCAACCTGTAATTTATCAGGCGATGTTTCCACTCTGCCTCTCTCACACAGAAGCCTCTCGCACACACTGCCAAACAAACACACACACACACACACACACACAGGCAAACATCCGCACACAACCAAACACACAGAAAAACACATACACAACCAAACACACACAAACAGGCAAACACACACTCTAACATGACACTCCCAAACACACACACACACAAACCCACGCACACAGACAAACACACACAGACCATCTAATATCCTGGAACGACTCCACATGTTCTCTGGGAGTTATTTAACGACATCAGCACAACGTTAATCACTGCTGGCCAGGAAACCCCATGCCCTCCTCCTCCAGTCCCCTGACAAAGGCTCCAGTCAACATGACATGGAGGGAGGCTTCTCCACTGCAGCTATGGACACAATCACATCCTTATAAAACGAGACATTCATGGATACAGACTCTCGCACTGCAAAACGGTCTTTCCGGTGTTCCCCAAGGTACTAGGAACTGTGCTGTATCACATCGCTTTGACTTCTTCAACCCAAGACAGCTGTCAGTCACCCTGTGTGTGTGTGAGGGAGTGTTCCCCTGTCCAAGTTTGGCTTTGGCCCTGACTGGTTTTAGCCCTGTGTGTGTTTGTGTGTGTTTCCTTGCCGTAATGCCACAGAGAGCAGACAGCATGCGGGGGAGTTCCTCTTCCTCATAAACCAATTAGCCAAGTGAAACCTCTGAGTTGCTAATGAGCAGAGATCACACAAACATGGCTCCCTCCCTCAATCCCCCCTCCCTCGCTTCTCTCTCTTCTCTGTCCCCCTCGCTCCAGACGTATTTACCTCTCCCCAACCTCTCTCTGCCCCAGCTCTCTCTCTCCTTCATTACATCTCTATGTCTCTCCCCCCATCTTCTTATCCCCTCTCCCTCCTCCTCTCTCCCTGTTGTGACGTGAGGTGTGCAGCCAGGTTATTGACCCCAGGGCTGTAGAGCCAAGGCTTTAACAGGGCTTAAACTTCACACAGACAAGTCACGGTGGGCGTTAATGCTAAGTGCGCTAGGCTAACGCTAGGCTAGTTCGTTGAGGAGGCTGGGTTGCTGATGGTAAGTGCGCTAGGCTAACGCTAGGCTAGTTAGCACAGGACGCTGGGTGGCTAATTGGGCTACAGTGTTCCGGCGCATGGCCACCGCAGGTCTTAAGGAGCAGCGGCGCTGAGAATAGAGGGAGCTAATCTCCTCTAAGACCACAGACACACACACACATGCACCACACACACACACACACTCTAAGACCGTAGTATCCATCTGTGAGGGCCATCTGGACCCCTCGACACCAACCCCCCTTACACTGGGAAACACACACACACACACACACTGTCTCCTAGGGATAAAGACAAAGAGAGTGCGGCATGACAACACAAACACCCTCCCACCCTCCCATCAAGAGATGATCATTTGACCTGGTCAAAGCCCAGGTATTCCTTATGCAGTCAGGGCATTTTACAGTACCAACGTTTTGTGGTGGGTCTATGATTGGTTAATGTATGTGTATATGTGTATGTATATTAGTGTGTGCATGTTTTATAGGTGTGTCTGATGAATTCCTTACTCTCTAAGATCAGTGGGTGTAAACAGGGCTGTGAATCACAGAGGGCTGGATCAATAATACAGCACGCATATGGCTCTGATCAATAGGCAACAGCACACTTGCACACGCGCGCACACACACACACACACACGCAACGACAGGAGGCGGATGCGGGGCCAGCTAAAAGAGAGCTCAGCCATGCTGGGCTGGTCCAATCAAGCATGTCTTAGTCCCTGTGGGAGGCCATGCACACAGCTGACCAATCACCAGGCCTGCAGGGTCAAACCGGCCAATCACCGGGCCGGCTGGGTCATTGACCGGGACAAGGGGGACAGAAGGACGTCCACTAAAGACTCTTTGTTATCCGATTCATTTCTATTCATTCTCAGTCTCATTTGTCAAAGCAAGTGTTGAAGAAACCGTTTTTGAAAGTGTCAACGAAAAAAGAAATTCTTCCCTTGAGTGATTGATTTAGTGCTCTAGAGAAGCAGGGTCAACTGTTTAACTACCATAAACATGGAGGGTGGAAACAGGCTAGACGAAAAGCTAAATCATAATAACAGACTAATTAGAGTATCACTGATTAGGCATTATGTTTCCAGAGGCTTTGCTTTCCAGGACTAAAGTGCTTGACTACTTTTGTCCATTTCTATAAACTAGGCCACTCTGCTTCCCCCTCTTAATGTGGCCTACTGGTATGGACATAGTGAGAGATACTGTACACCACCACCGACAGACTTAAAGGGCTTGAAATCCTGCAAATGATAGGGTTAATGTAATGTATTGTCCTTTCAGTTAGTCATGAAGAAAAGACACACCCTCCCCATATACACACACACAGAGTCACCACACACACAGACACACGCAAGCAAGCATACACCACACACACACAAACATATATAAGCACACACCAAACACACACGCCCAGTGCAGGGAACAGGACACACCCTCCTCAGGGGATGTGCGCTGGCTGTCTCCACAAACCGAGCGTGCCAAACTCTCACGAGAGGAGGGGGGGCGGCCACACCCCCGGCCACGCAACCCATCATTACCATCCCAAAGCGTCCCCAGGGGCCTCAAAGAGTAGCAACACGACCGCCCCCCCCCCCCCCCTCCCCCCAAACCCCTCCCCCGATCCAGCCCTCTCCCACACCACTAACCCCCACAGCCCCCACAAGACACCATACACTTAGTGGGCCTGCTTCCCTGCGAGCCTGCACTGCATTCTGGGATCCCTGACTGCAGCGAACGCAGGCACACCCAACAGAGCTGGCTTAACTATCTCCTTTTTTAATTCTCTTTCTCTCCCTACCTCTCTCATCTCTCTCTTTCTTTTTTATTTATCTCTCTTCTCCATCTCTCCCTCTCTGATTCCTCCCCCCTCCCACCCGTTTTAGAGGACGCAAACTAATTCCCCATGCGAGGTGCTTGGAAGTAAAGTGGAGGTAAAGTGACAACTTCCTGTGAATGAGACACTGATTGGTTCCCCCCACAGAAGGACCAGCTATCCCATGAGCACCGAGGGCTGCTCCCTGACCGTTTGATACAAACAGCAGCTCATTTTTATCATATTTTCTTTGAACCAATCATGTTCCAGCGCCGCATTCTGGGATCACGATTCAACCTGGGCTGTGCGTTCCAATACCCATCCCACCATGCTATATAGTGTGTGTGTGTGTATACAGTATCTACCATCCCCATGTGTTCCGTGCTGCCTCTCACCTGTGAACGTAGTGCAGCTGGTGGACAGAGTCGATGGCCAGGACCATCTCAGCCAGGTAGAAGCGAGCCATGTCCTCGGGCAGGCGGTCCTCAAACTTACTGAGCAGCGTCAGCAGGTCTCCTCCCACGTAGTAGTCCATCACCAGGTACTGAGGGGGGGGGGGGGAGAAAAAATATATATAAACATACTGAAAAGATATAACTGCAAGCCAGGTCTGGACTGGGACTGAAAAACGGCCCGGGACTTTTAAACGCAGACCTGCCCACGACCGTGTCTTATTATTATATATACTGTTAGTTTTTTTGTTGCATTATGCCGCGGCCGTTTGAGAAATCTCCCGACAGCCACTCCGACCCTGCTGTAAGCTCTCATTTAATATATTGAAATTAGATTCTAGTCTCCGCTAGGGTCCCTCTCCTCTCACACCCTCTTTCACCTCTCTCACTCGACTCTCACTAACGTCAGCGGCATTCCCCCGGGGCGGCCGGACTGAGCTCCAGTTCCACGTTGTCTCCTGAGGAGTTCCCTGGAGAACAGCAGCAGGCTCAGCCGGGTGCCATGTCTCTCTTCAGGCTCAGCTGGGTGCCATGTCTCTCTTCGGGTATGGGGGGGGGCAACACCAACATGTGTTGTGAGAATGCAGAGAATGGCGGACGGCCCTGTCATTTGAACCAGGGGTCACTGAGGAAGTCTGGACGCATTACCCCAGCCAATAAAAACCCTGTAGAATGTGGTCTCGGCCAATCAGAACCCCCCCCCCCCCCCCCCCCCCCCACAGTCTTTTATGTTAACTCTTATCTTCCCCTCCCGTGCATTCTATATCCCCCCCTCTATGACATCATCTTCTCTTCCCTCTTTCCCTCCTGGATTCTTTCATGTGGAAAACAGCCCCTCCGTTCCTCTGCCCTTCCCACCTACCCTCCTCGTTAAGTGCTGTCCTATGGTAGCGGCCTCTTTAAAGGTTATGAAGCTGATGAAGGTTTGAGACGGATGAGGCAGAAGCATCACCAGGCGTCCGAAAGGCGTGTCGAACGGTGTAGCTGTGGCGCAGATCCAGGTGTAGATGTAAGGGGTGTGTGTGTGGGTATAGGTGTGTGAGGGATGTGTGTATAGGTGTGTCTCACCAGGTTGATGTCATCCTGGAAGGCGTAGTGCAGGGTGGTGATCCACTGGCTGTCTCCGTTCACCAGCACGTCGCGCTCCTCGCGGAAACACGCCGTCTGCACAGGGTCAAAGGTCAAAGGTCAGCCCACATCATCACCAGAGGGCGTCTTCGTGCGTACGCATCCTAGCCTAGTTCACATCTAACCAGCTGTCTCTGTCCGTGTGGGTTCCGGTGTTCAGTGTGGGTGAGTGGTTAGGCTGGTCTGGAGGCTGCTGTGAAACCCTTTGAGACGTTGCTTGTAAACTGGGGTTATGCAGATAAAGTTTTATTTGATTTGGGTGTGTTAGTGTATGTATGTGTGTTTGTGTGTGTGAGTGTACAGGCTACAGTTGGATTGTTTTTCTAGACAGCTTCCCATGTCCAGACGCATGCATACAGACGCCTCAGAGACCAATAGGAATGTCTGACTGACAAGCAGGGGAGGGTCATGTGGAAAGCACATCATGGAGCTAAAACTGACATGTGGCCTCAACCACCAAATCCAAAACTGAAAATTAACAGTCTTTTAGATTATTAAAATGTATCCTTAAAATAAAAAAAACTATGAATGGACAGCTCCGGTTTTTGTCTCAGCTGAACGAGAGTGTGTTGACATGTTGTCGTTGCTCACCTCCGCTCTCTTCAGCATCTCCCACTTGTTGAGGATCTTCATGGCAAACACCTTGTCTGCATTCTTCACCTTCACCACGGCAACCTGTGGAAGGACGATCAGATGGAGAGGTCAGGACGGAGGACAAGCACCGGAGAGGGAGACTGTACGCAAGACAGGCACCTCTCTTTCAACTACGGCATCCCTTGATCTGCATTCAAATTGTGGGTTTGTATTCAAATCTCTCCCTGCACCAATCAATATCTTTCAATCAACTGTGATCAGTGATAACCTAGAGAAGGAAAGGAGGGATGGAGAGACGGAGGGATGGAGGAAGGGATGGAGGGATGACTGTTTTAACTGTCTCCTCAGGCCTTGGAGGAGGAGAGGGGGAACAGGAATAGGAAGAAGGGACACAGGAAGCGACCTCGTACACTGAGGCAGTGACCCCTGCTCTGGAGAGAGAGGCACCACCTGGATCCTCTCTCACAGCTGGGATCCTCCCGGATCAACAGGACATCACTACAGTGAGCATGCTCAGTTAGACCACAATGATCCGGCACTTGACAACTACTATCTTTGTGTATCATGCTTCTAAAATAATAATGTATTCATCAAGCAGACACTTTTATCCAAAGTGATATACAGTTCAGGGGCAATTTTAACCTGCGACTGCTGGATCTGCAGTCAAATGCTCTAACCACTGAGCTACACCCTCCCCAGATTCTAGTCAATATGACAGCATGGGTCAGTACAGTGCAGTACAATTCTGGCTGACATGTTGACAGATTAAAGACCCAGTAACATGTGAGGAATGGAAGACAGGTGATGACACAATCAGAGGCTACAGCACCAATGGGAGGGGGGGTTGGAGGCAGGGCAAGATGTTTTTCTGACTTAAAACCAGAGAGAGGAGTAAATAAAACAGGAACGGGAGCTTTGGGGTTTGGTTGGGTTTCAGCGGTTCGGTGGCGGTGATAGGATGACAGTCGAGGCGGCACTTGCGGTTCTCTGACACCTGTGACGCAAGCCCTCTGTCCATTGTTAGGCGGTATAAACAAGGGAGCAGGGAGCATTCCTCAAACCAGTAGAGTAGCCGGCTGCAGGAGGCCAGACAACTAGAGTGCTTTGGCTGCCAGGAAGGACACAAGCGAGGGCCTTCTTCCCTCCCCTTCACTCCACCACACACACACACACACACACACACACACACACACACACACAGAAACAGATACACTACCACACACGCATGGCCGCACACAAGCACACGTGTGAAATAGATACACACGTGGACACACAAACACACACGGCAACATAAAGCACATAGTAACATAACACACACAGTCTGCAGTCCATTAAATGAGCAGTGTAGAACGAGAGGGAGAATGCTAATGCAATGATAACATTCCTCCACTGTTTGGGTTTCCCCGAGTGATCTGATCAAGCAAAGAGAGGAGGAGAGGAAGAAAGGAGGAGAGGAAGAGAGGAGGGAGAGCAAACTGTTTTTGGCAGTGACCTTGTGTTTAGTCCCCCCCTAAATCCCTCCTTCCCTCCCCGTTATCCCTCCATCTTTCCATCCCTCCCTTCGCCCTGTTTTCCTAGCTTTCTCCTCTCGGGTCTGTGTGAGGCCCGGGCCCACATGCTCCACACTGCAGTCGGAGGAAAGCCATTCATCAGGAAAGCTCAAACGCCACGCACACACGCCATTTCTCTTCCAACGCTGACAATGGGAGGATGAAATAAAAACATCCTGGCTGAAACTACTTCTTTCCCTCCCTATCTTCTTCCCACAGCTTCCAGGTCCGATAACTCCACCCTTCACCGCTAGAACTTACCGGTCAGTAAGCTGTATTTTCATTGGGCAATTTGGACTATTTACTCTAAAATACTAAAAAAGCTATCTTTTAGCTGTCAGTGTACCACCGCTAGCACAAGTCCGGAACTAGCTATAGTCTTGCTAGGTAGCGTGAGTTAATCGTCTTTTTTGCTAGCTAACTCACTCCAAACTTTATAAGCTAGCTAGCGATTCAAACTCACGCTACCTAGCAAGTGTGCTATCGGGTAACCCATTGCTCGTTTCTGATTTACCAAGAGGGCTGCGACAAATCCACATCTGGTGTGCTGGAAGGCTCTGCTCCTTCATCGCAAGGACCAGGTGCCGAACCAGGCGCGCCACAGGCGCTAGTATCATTAACAAAATAAGAACAAGCGTTCATGCGTTACGGTAGCGCTTACCGCACTGCTAACGTCACAGCGTCGAGAATAGCACTGACACGGTTTGGAACAGAGGGAGGAGGGAGGAACGTTAATGATGTTCTTCCAGCGGTCAAAGAGAACAGGGTAGAACCAGGACTTAAGAGGCCTGGACCCTGGCCCAGACTCCAAATACAGAGAACAGGCAGGGCTCAGCTTACATAGGTGAGGGGGATGTGTGTGTAGCTACTGTAGGTTGTGAATGTGTGTGTTTATGTGAGGGTGTAGGTTTATTGTGTTAGTGTGAGTGTACACATGTGTACGTTCCAGCCCCACACTGCACCATCTATAATCTTGTGTGTGTGTGTGTGTGTGTTGGACATATGTAATCCTAAACTGCAGTGTCTGCCATCACTACCTGACTCTCCAGCATTCCCCAGCACTGACATCACTCCCCCTGAACACGTAATAACCGTGTTTCAGTTGGACCCACAGCAACTCACCAATGAGGCCTGCTTTCACTTCCACCCAGATCGGTTTACCCCAAACACACACACCGTCACTGGGAGCACCTGCGTTCCTTTACACGAGTCATGCTGATTGGTGGTTCTGTTGTGTAAATAGCTGACAGGGAGAGAAGTTGCTTACCTCACCGAAGGCCCCACGACCAATCACCTTGAGGATCTCAAAGTCCTCCTTGTGTAGGCGCATCTGCTTGACCCTGGAGGTGAAGGGTTTGGCTGCGGGAGAGGAGAGGAGACAGGGTCAAGGGATGGATACAGGAGGCCGTGTGTCTGCTTGGCAGTGTGGTAGAGGCTGGGATCACAGACAGGGCAGAGAGGTGACAGAGACTGATTTGAAAGGTATGTGTCAAGGTTGGATAAACGCGGTTTTGTGTGTCGAGATTTTGACAAGATTGTGTTACTTGATGCGACCCGCTCATCCAAACAACTTTACACATGACATTGCATCATACAGCGAGCGATTCTCAAGATGATCGAGGCACAGACACATACAGATTCCTGTTACAGTTACATGTACCCACTTAGCAGATGCTTTTAGCCAACAATGTCACGATATTTGAACCTGTGACACTTCTGATCTGCAGACAATGCTGAGCCACACCCACCTACACCTGTTCCAGACTAGACTCCATATCCAGCTTACAAGCCATGTCACAGAGGTCTTCACACATGCAGATCAGCATCTAGTACCAAGAAAAACACCTACATAACTCATGACAATTCCACCTCCCTACACCCTCCTGGCCTGGCCTAGAGCGGAAGGCAAGCACTTCGGATAGATCATCAATCCAAATGTGTGTCAGACCAGGTTTCCTGGACCCTCGTCCTCATTGAGTCTCACAGCCCTACCGCCAGCGTGAATCTCACCCGGAAGTGATGACTCAACACAGCTCAGCAGACACACTCAATTTCATTACCCTGCACAGTATCACAGTCTCTTATGGATGCATCAGCTCCTATCTGCTGTAACGGGATTATCATATTATATGATCTCACAGTGTAATCTAGAGCTGAAGCAGTTATCAACCGCATTCAGACAGGCGTCTCTGCTGCCTAGCGACTGAGAGAGGGAGAATTTGTCCTGGTTTGGGTGTTAATATAGACTGGCAAAGAAAGCTTTTTGGCACACTAATTAGCTTATTTACTAATCCTGACGCAAGGTGCAAACCAGCCCGGAAATTTCCGTCTGACTGCCCAAGCCGTGACATATCCGAACCAGAACAGGATCAGCTGATAGCCAGACCTGGACCATGATCAAACCAGATCCACACCAGAGCCAGACCAGGGTGTAGGATTGAGGTGGCTGAGGTCTTGAGATCTTGAGGGTTGGCAGCCATTCAACATCCTGAAACGCCCTGACACCCTGGAACATAGCCCCAGTCCTGCCTGGCCTGGTCTGGCCTGGTCTGGCCTGGCACAGAGCCAGGGGCTCCTGGCACCTGGCTCTGTCTGGGTCCATTACCATGAGGCTATTAGAGCTCAGCAGATATCTGACAACACACCTACACCTGCCCCCAATCACAACACACACCTGCCCCTAACCACTACACACACCTGAAATTCACCACTACTGTGTGTGTGTGTGTGTGTGTGTGCTGATTAGTAGCTGAAGGCCAACGCAGAGCCTGACTGCAGAGATAAGAATGACTGCAGAGATAAGAATGTGTTTGGTGTTAGACCAGCCCCACAGTACGGCCCTCCACAGAGACCTGAGACACACAAACAGCCTCCTGAGTCTGCCTGGCGTGTCGGAATCCAGCACACAGGCTGCTGTGTGGAGCTAAAGAACTTTCTCACTGTAGCCTTAGTAAGAAGCAAGGCCAAAGCAAACAAACCCCTCTGCTTTTTATGAATGATGTCAATAGTGGGCTATTGTTTATGGCAGGTGGTTCCTTCTGCAGTTGAAGGTCCTCATAAAAGAGGCCCGCCTGTACCACAGAAGCAGAGATGATCCGGCAGGTTGGGTTTATAAATAGAGACCAGTTGTTTATTACTGCAGGACCTTAAAAACAAGCCTGCGACACTGTAGGCTAAACATCACACTTTGACACACTTGAACACGTTTAACACACACAAACGCATCCACACACACACATACCTACACACACATATCCACACACACACACACACCAGTCTCCCAAGATTGACTCAAGGTTCAGGAGTTCCATTCGTCTGACGGTAGAGGCATTGTGACATGGTCCCCTTCTTCACACACTCCTCGAGACAAAGGCCTCACAGTCACGACTCACGACATCACTATCAAAACACACAGGTGGTTCCAAACACGGCAGCGGTTGCTATGACAAGGTGTGGCGCCGGCCTGTTTGTGATGCCTTGGGCACGCCGGTCCCGGCCCAACTCTGACTGGCTCTCTCTTTGTCTTCTCTGAGGTTTTGCAAGAGCTCTCAAAGACCTTCAATGTTCTTCCCCGGACTGGAACTTGACAAAGTGTCACTCATTCAGCACAAGAACCGCCGAATGTTTCTCATCCAGAAACCCACGCTCGTACACAGAAACTCACACTGCAGGCCTGTGCCGTGCAACTGGAAAAACATACGTAGAGCCAACTAATCCATAGCCAGACTGGTTAGAAGCAAATCCTTCTGGTTATCAGTCCAATCTAGGGCTGTCTGCTCTCCCTCCAGTCTGAACAGTCTGAACACTCATTACTGATAAGTGTGTTCACGCTGTGGCAGCAACGTTAGACATATTCAGGCCTCAGAAATGGGCCTCTCTTAAGAGTCCTGAGTTTCCCACGTCTGTGTATTCTGCTTGTGTGCATAATGTGCGATACAGCCACGGTGCAATGCATTTGTCAGTCTGCTGATTCTGCCTGCGTTACTTAATGAGTCCTGTGTAGAGGGAGGGATGGAGAGAGTGGTCGGGTAGAGATGGAAATAGAGAGGCAGATGTGGGTGGGGGAGTAAAGAAGAGGAGAAAGGGCAGAAAAAGGGGTATCTCTCTTTCTGCCCTTTCTCCCTCCCTCTATCCATCCCTTTATCCATCCCTCCATCCATCCCCTCTATCCATCCCTTTATCCATCCCTCTATCCATCCCTTTATCCATCCCTTTATCCATATCTCTATCCATCCCCTCTATCCATCCCTTTATCCATCCCCTCTATCCATCCCTTTATCCATCCCTCTATCCATCCCTCTATCCATCCCTTTATCCATCCCTCTATCCATCCCCTCTATCCATCCATCCCCTCTATCCATCCCTCTATCCATCCCTTTATCCATCCCTTTATCCATCCCCTCTATCCATCCCTCCATCCATCACTCCATGCCTCCCTTGCCCATCCATCTCTCTGTCCCTCTCTACCCCCCTTCTTCCATCCATAAACCCCTTTTACCTCCATCCCTCTCTCCCCCCCCCCCCTCCGTCTCCCCTACCCTCCCTGCCTCCCTTCCCAGCAGCAGAGCTGTGTCAGTACAGCAGGTCCTGGGACATCTGGAAGCCATCAGAGGGATTATTTACCACCACAGTGAGGTAACGACACAAAAATGCAGTTTGCAGAGGAGAGAGAGAGAGAGAGAGGAGTGGAGAGAGAGAGAGAGACGAGTGGAGAGGGAAGGAGAGGAGGAGAGCCATGAGGTGAGGGGAAGTAGAGGATAGGAGGGTGACCTGGAAACAGCCTTGTGAGAAACCACAGGAGGAGGTAGCCTAGGGCCGACCGTCACACCTCGTAACCCCACCTGGGTTCCCCACCACAGCCTGACCTGGACCACGCTGGCCTGAGTTCAAACCCAACAGCCCCGGTAACCACTAGGCCATTACAACAACCTGGAGTTTCTCCTCTACCACTTACTATCGGGCACAATTTCAAAACAGAAATAAGAATATGTTCATTCTATACTCCTATAAGGGTTCTGTACTTGGCTCTGTCAAACAGCTGCCACGATTCTACTCCAAACACAGCAGTGAGTGGCCCTAGGAGTTTGAGTGAGGGAGGATAGGTTTGGTTCAGTGGTTAGAGCTTTTGCCTGCAAATCAAGAGGTCTCAGGTTCAAATACTCCTTTGTAAATTGCTTAGGATAAAAGCTGAAAGAAGTAAGGAGTAGACTAGCCCTTCACAAGGCTCACCCTCTGGGAAAGGTCTCGCTTCCACAGAAGAGCCATTATTTCACTGGTACTTCCTAGTTAAATAAAGAGTAGATAAATACAACCAAATTGAGGGAGGGAGCCCGGCAGCAAAGTGGTCGGTTATCAAAGAGAAAATCTAGAACAAGTTACGAAGCAGGGAAAAAGGGGGGGTGCTGGAGTTGGAAAGTGACCCGAAAGTGGACATGAACAAGCAGTCCAAAAATAAAGCTAACCCTTTTAGCATTTAATTGCAAGTAGCTTAAACTACCCAGTAAATTACCCAAATTACAGATGAAAACTGAAGCAGGCCCTTGGAGTCGTGGCCAGGGGGGTCTGGGAAGCACAGATGTGAGGGGGGGCGAGGAAGAGCGTCGCAGCCAAAACCCTGACTCAGTCTCCAACAGCTAAATCTAACGTTTCCCCTGAGGCCATGCCAAGGAGAGGAACCCAGCGTGTGTTTTGTCATGTGTGATGTATGTCAGCCATCACAGACAAGCGGGCACACTGATAAATTCATTAATAAGTACCAAAATACATATAACACATTCTGGGAATCGCTTACACACAACATAAACATGCACCAGAGCATTAAATTGAGTTTAACGCTACACTGCACACCAGTGACACCAGGATTCCCAGAGCCATGTTGGTCTTCTAGACCCCTGACACACACACAGACACACACACATAGGCACAGACACACACACACACACCACACACAGGCTCAGACACACACAGACACACATACACACCGGCACAGACACACATACTGCTGTAATTTAAGGGGAAAGCTGGTCAGACATGGAAAGCTAAACCAAACGATCTGGGCTTAGCAGTAAACACACAAACAGGATGTTCCCAAAATATTAAGATGCCAGAGGGAGGGACAGAGGGAGGGAGAAAGGCGACCAGACAAACAATAGATTCGATCTGGATTGTGTCATGACATTACTACTGTGAGAAAAGCCTACCCACTCACGCAAACATGCAAACATGAGGAAAAACTTCTAACTGATAATCCACACACTAATAAGGTTTAAACCTTGAAGATTAAACGGTTTATATACACCACAACTTCAGTAATCAACTGTGCCAAAAATCATGGGACATGTTTGCGTGTGTGTGCGGGTGTCTATGTATGTGTGTGTTTGTGTGTGTGTAGTGAAGGAAACTGTGTGAATGTGTACCAAAAATGTACCAACAACTGTGCCAAGAGTTATGGGACATTTTTGTGTGTGTGTTTGTGTGTGTGTGTGTCACTGCAGTCATGATGTAAGCATCCATTTCTGGAAGGAACGTGCCTTCGCTGGTGTCTGCAGAATAGCTGTCATACCAGGCATTATTCACTAGATTACGGGTTCGAATTCCGCTCAGCCCAACCAGGCAAAGTCCCTGTAGTGCTGCATTCACATCATGGGATAGAGTCCCACACCTACAGCACAGATAGTAAGTCACTTTGGATAAAAGAGTATGCTAAATGGATAAATACAACTGTAAATTCAGCAATAATCACGACCTAATATAACACATAAGTCGTACGTAGCAACAGTCACGATCAGGATCCAAAAATGTTTGTTCAGCTGACTGTAAGCGACTTTCAGGGGAGATTTGAACCTTGCGTCTTGATCTGCAGTCAAATGCTCTAACCACTGAGCTATACCTAATCCCCCTGATTGTGGATGAGGAGATGAGTTGGTCTGGCGTGGATTCAGCTTCAAGCAGACCAGACTTGGATCAAAGAGGCCTGCATAGCTTAAATACCTGGAGATAGACAAGGTTTATTTGAATTGTCGTTTGCACTTTGGAGACTGCTTTATTAGTTTCATCTGACATGGTGGTGACCATGGTGACAGCAGGGTGTGGGCTCAGTCTGCAGGAGGCCTCGCATTTTAATCACAGCGAATTTGCGGTGCGTTTCAATTGAGGGCCTCTGGGTGGAGGAGGCCTCAGACTGACAGCAGCAGCTGCCCTCACATGCCACTAGTTCTCTCACCAGCAGCCCTTGGTTGTCTCATCAAGGAGCTGATGACTCTCTAGGTCTCAGAGTCTGAACCTTTGGCTCACATGTCAGATGTTTCCGGGGAGTGGGGGTGGGGTTCTTCACAATACCCTCTCAACAAGCCCCGTGGCCCATGGAGAGTTGGGTGACACGCAAGGCTCCCAGCTCCGCTGAGATAGGCTGTCCTGAACCCCCCCTGGGACCCCTCTCTCTCTCTCTCTCTTCTCTCTCTCTCTCTCTCTCTCTCTCTCTCTCTCTCTCTCTCTCTCTCTCTCTCTCTCTCTCTCTCTCCTCTCTCTCTCTCTCTCTCTCTCTCTCTCTCTCTCTCTACGGTCCCTCCAAAACATTGATCACTTTAAACCTTTTAACATAAATGAGCTGAAGTATTCTCAACTGTGAGTGCGGGTCGGTGAGTGATGATGATGTGATCAAGACAGACTGTCTGTGGGGTAACCTTGTAAAACAGGCAGGACAGCTTTCCCTCTCTCCTCATCAATTACAGAATAGGTAGAAACACCACTAGAGGTTAGAACCAGGCCCTTCCATATTGTTACAGCTGGGCTCGGAATCACAAACGACGTGACGATAACCTTCAGGAAACACTCCACAAATCTGACCCCCCACCCCACCCCACTTAAGCCGACCTGTCACTGAGGGAGAAAAGATTGCCGTTTGCTTGACATGATTATCCGGGTTTTCGGTCTGTGTTCAAATGTCCACCCACCACTCCCGCCTCCCTCCCTCCCTACCTCAACCCCCTGCCGTGGGGTGGTGTGTCAAGGTGCAGGTAACTTTAGCCCTCTGCTCCTCTGGGAGCTGGGAGTGGCCAGGTGATCTCTGCCTGGCTGGGGCTTGTCTATCAGGACCCACAGGAAGACCCAGGGGCTGGAGGTGGGCCTGGAGGGCCCTGTCTCAATACTGCAGATACACCTGGAGGGCCCTGGTCTCAATACTGCAGATACACCTGGAGGGCCCTGTCTCAATACTGCAGATACACCTGGAGGGCCCTGTCTCAATACATACACCTGGAGGGCCGTCTCAATACTGCAGATACACCTGAAGGGCCCTGTCTCAATAATGCAGATACACCTGAGGGCCCTGTCTCAATACTGCAGATACACCTGGAGGGCCCTGTCTCAATACATACACCTGGAGGGCCATCTCAATACTGCAGATACACCTGAAGGGCCCTGTCTCAATACTGCAGATACACCTGAAGGGCCCTGTCTCAATACTGCAGATACACCTGGAGGGGCCATCTCAATACTGCAGATACCCCTGGAGGGCCCTGTCTCAATACTGCAGATACACCTGGAGGCTCTGTCTCAATACTGCAGATACATCTGGAGGGCCCTGTCTCAATACTGCAGTGACCCATCCTTCTCCCGTTCGGTTTCTGACCTGACAAGGAGAGCTCTGGTGAGATCTGCTTGACAAGAGCTGTCCTAGCAACTGTTACTGTGCAAACCCAAGCACACCATCAAGTATATAATAACTGATAAATGGATTAAGGTAAAGGGAGGACAGAAAGATCTGGCATTGAAGAGCTGGAACCAGGTCCATCAGAGGTGAATCATCATATTTTTACGATCCCTCTGGTTCTGGAAGGTTATAGGACTCTATGACATAACCTAGGTGGCAACAGCATACACAGGATCACACACACTGGAACCTGAAGAAAAACAAAAAGGAGACCCCTTTTTGAACACCGCGGTAACTGGAAGGAGGGTAATAGTTATTCACACTCTCTCCTGCAGTTCCATTTCTAGGCCACAGCCTAGAAGTCACATCTGAAAACCACTAGTCCGCTGAGCTAACTATCACCTGGGAGACCAAGGTGTCAGTGCTGAGGCTTGTAACCAGAAGTATTTCACAAATTTGCATCTGGCTAGAGGGGGACAAGTCTGGACGTGCGCGTCCGGGCCTTCCTTCAGAGAGGCAGCGAGGACGACACCAGACTGCAGAGACATGTATTACATTTCAAAGGAAATATTGCTAAATCGCTGGATGCTGGCTAGGAGCCAGAGCCTTGTTGTGGAGTTAGGGTCCCTGGACTATTCTCCTTTTCAACAATAATAAAGACAGTCGAATAACAGGAGGAAATGAAGGCCCAGCTTAAGCCAGTTCTCTGTCCACACGACCGTCAGACGGATCTGTTTTGATGATATTACCCTATTTGCCTCAGATCTTGGCTAATCTTTGTTTTTAACTGTTGGACACATTAGCTTCCTGGTTGACTTGGAAACGCTTGCTACTACACTGGTCTAGATCAGGTTATCCAGTCACATGACTAGTGAGCATATTGGAGAGGACAATATTCTTGTTGGGACCAGCAACATCTCTGGGATCATCTATGCATGGTGTGTTAGAATAATCTGGTTCTTCAGAGAGCTTGTTGAAATATTCATTGACTTTAATGACAACAAAGTACAATCGATAATGGCATGTGGTCACTGAGCAGAACATTTAAGAAAACCCCTTTGGTATCAGCAACATCAGATAAGCATCCAACAGAGCTGTTAAAAGGAGCCTCTGGCTGCAGGGATAAAGCATTTTGAGCATATGGACGATAATTACCCTAAAATATACAAGTATTTACAGGAGGAAAAGGGTTGTAAAAAGTTTATTACTTTTCGACTTCTAGCTGAACATTTAGCCTTCAGTGTGAAACACTTTTCCATTCTGTAGCCAGTATGGTTAAGAGCTGTGTGTGTGTGTGTGTGTGTGTGTCACCCTCACAGCCTGCTCTGACACACACACACTCATCAGGATCCCCTGATGTCGTCTACTGGATATTGGGTTTCTTGGATTTCCTTTGGGACTAATAAAGAGAACTGTAATGTCTGTCACATTCTGTAAAGATCGCAGCACACTGATGGAAAGACTCAATCCCAATCCACCTCCTTCCTCTCACCAACCATGGCTACCTGTGTTTTTAGGTTAGTATGAAAGGGGGTGAATGATTCGACAGGA